>NW_022146858.1:591271-635455 GCF_002938485.1 Sitophilus oryzae
ACGGTATGCTTCGTTCCAGTTTAAGCCATTGCTCCCCCATACTATAAGTATCTGACTGCTGCAGTGCTGGAATCGGACAACACTGTTTTACACTGGGACAGGCCAATAATAACTGACAGAACAGTTGACTACAATCGCCCAGACATCGTCATCATCGATAAAGCAAACAAAAATGCCATTCTTGTTGATATTGCCTGCCCGCTGAGTGCCAACTTACAAAAAACAGAAAGGGAAAAAAAACTAGCAAAATAATCAATTGTCTGTGGAAATCAAACATGCCTGGAAGTTAAAAGAAGTACGAATTATCCCCATCGTTATATCTTCAACTGGAATCGTATCAAGGTGCTTTGCGGGAAATCTAGAACGGTTGGCTCTACCTAATGGACTTATTGTAACAATTCAGAGTGCAGCTATTCTCCAGACGTGCCACATTGTGAGAAAATTTTTAAGCATTTGATAGGTTAAGTTGAATTTCTTCCCTGTTAAATGCAAAAACCGTTAGCTACCTTCTCATGTTGAGAAGTGTCTCAAAATTTAAATAATAATAATAATAATCGTCTTTATTGAAGAAAAAAAGATGTGTAACATTACATATATTATTACACATCATGCAACAAGGGTGGCGAAATTTAACAAAAAGGTTATTCTTGTTAAACCAAAATAAAATAAAAAATATTTGTTGAAAAAATACGTTTAAAAGACAAAAAAGACAAAAAAATATGTTCTATAAACTTACAAATTAAAAAATATACATAGTTTAATTCTTATGCACATGGCATAATAAATAATTTTAAAAAATAAACAAAAATACCATTATCATTCCTGTGAAGATAAAGAAACATTTATAATTGCATACTTATTCAAAATGACATTTGTTTAAAATCATTTATCAAGGGAATTTGTAACTAGCGACCTCAGGTAAAACTTCTTTGAAAAAGGGCGGATCTATGTTGAGGCATGGTCAGTTGATTATGGTGTCTTATATTACAATTATGCATGACATTACGAGGAATAAGTTTTTCACTCAGATATATAGGGGTGGATGTACTACGAACTTTAAACAGAACATGACGAAAATGCAGCCTGAGCAGTGTTTGAAATGTAGCCCACTTTAGAATTCAGGCTATACGAGCAGAGATGAGTCATTACTTTATAGAACCAAAAATGAAGCGACAGCAAACGTTTCATACCGCCACTGTAATCTGTTTTAAGAAACCAGATTCAAGCATGGATAAAAAACAATAATAGCATTAGTTGAAAACAATAGACAATTACCAGGAGTTTACACAGTTTTTTGCATCATAGAGGTTTAAGTATCTATTGGAATATAATATTTTGACTCTCATTGTAAGTTGGTGAAGTTTCTTTATATGTTCTTTAAACCTAAGATGCGTGTCAATATATAGTCCCAAGTTCCTAGCGGAAGCTGAGTAGCGTAGATTTTCATTAGCTAATCTTAGTGTTATCTTCGCTGTAAAGTTATACTTTCTTTTTCACTTCTCTGAACAAAACAAAAGAACTTCAGTTTTATTGGCATTTATTTTCAAATTGTGTTCAGTAGAATATTTTAAAATAGACTCCAAATCTAGGTTCAATAGAAGAGAAGCCATATCAGAATTTACTGGATCAAAATAATGGAGCAGCTGCGTGTCATCGGCGTATGATTGTACGTGGGAATTAGAGACACTATCAAAAATGTCGAAGGTATATATCAGAAATAGTAGTGGTCCTAGAATGGAGCCCTGTGGGACACCCGATATTATTCTGCCGGCGGATGACAAACCACCATTTAACCTTACTCTCTGCGTTCTATCAGCAAGATACTCTCCAAGGAAAGTTTGAGACAGCTCGTCAAAACCCAAATAATGCAACTTAGCACACAGAAGATCATGGTCCAATACGTCGAACGCCTTGGAGTAATCCAAAGAAACGGACAGAACAGCCATACCCCTATCAAGAGCCCTGAAAATGTTATCTGTCAAGTTCAACATGGCTGTGGTTGTACTATGCATTTCACGAAATCCTGATTGATGAACTGGATAAAGTTTATTTCTTAAAGAAAGTTGTTAATCTGAGCATACACTGCTCTCTCCAGTACCTTGGACATGACAGGCAACAAACTTATGGGCCGCAGATCGGTAACACTACCAGGGTATTTCACTTTCGGTATTGGGCAAACAATAGACTCCTTCCAGCATTTGGGGAAATATCCTGTTTCCAGGCAACAATTAATAATATGAGTAAGAGGATACAAGGTCGCAGGCAAACTGAGTTTCAACATGTGTGGAGTGAGATCATCACAACCTGCAGCATTAGATTTTATTTTGTATATACCCTAAATTGCTTCGGGAGATTTCTCCATGGAGAAACCAAATTTAATCACTCGGTACTTATTGTTCCTATAGAATGTGGTTTTATTAATACAAGTATTAGTTTTGTTAAAAGCTCTCAAGAAATATGTGTTCACATCTTCTGGACTATGCAATGAAGTAGAAAGATCATTAAAATTGCTTGACCCAGAGGAAACGCCCATATCTCTTAGACCCTTCCAAAGGATCCGTGCATTCCCTCGGCGCTCTAAATATTCCAAGTAACCAGACTTTTCCCTACGAACTGACCTCAGAGTGAGGTTTCTAAGATTTCTGTAATTTTCCAAGTTCTCTGGTGTGTTGTTTTTCTTATAGTTCAAAAGAGCTTTATCACGTTCGCCCGTGTGGTTTTTAAGGAGTTAGCCAAGGCACGCGAGCGGCATTGCAGTGTTCTTAAAGGAACATGCAGTTCGAATAAGGATTTTAATTGAAAAGTGAGAAAATCGACTTTTTCATCGATTCCTCTGTCTTATAGTAAATGCTGTGCCATGGTACATTATACAAATCACTATAGAATAAGACCTCATGAAATTGCTTGTAGTCTCGAAATGTAACAAATTTTAGAGGATTTTCTTGTATAGGTAACTTCATATTACAATATGTTAGTCTATGATCGCTTATATGCTGAGCATCAAGGGTACCACCAGACGCCACAATACTAGAGTCACTGACAAAAATCGGGTCAAGCAGGGAAGATCGACTATTGGAAACTCTAGTAGGTTCATCTATAACTTGAACAAAACCAAATGTATCAAAGAAATCCGATATTGGGTTTGATATATTATTGGAACACAAAAGATCAATGTTTAAATCACCCAAAACTGTAATATAGGTACATGAAGACAACATGTCTGGTAGAAATTTATCTAGAGCTTGAACACAATTCAAAACATTCATCTTAGTTCTGTAAATGACGCCTAATCCAAGACATATCCTATGGTTAATTTTAATCTTAAACCAGATATTCTCAAACCCATCCACCTGATCCTGTAAGTAAAGTCTTTCACACTTGTATACATTTTTTACATATATCCCAACACCTCCACCTCTACCAGTCAAGCGATCGCAGCGATGGAACGTGTAACCCGGAACAACACAAGAGTCAGACGCAATATGAGCACCTAGCCATGTCTCTGTTGTTGCTACAACATCAAAATTATGTTGTGTCACAATATCTGAAAAGTAATGAAATCCTGCGAAAAGAGATCTTACATTCAAATGACCAAGCCTAAACATAATTTATCTTTGATTTAGTACACTTTTGGTTATAAAAATTACAAATACGATCACTGGCCGAATGATCCATATCCCCAATTTGTTTGTATTTTTCATTATTGGAATTTACAGTTAGGGCAACATTTATTTATATCTGTAGTACAATTCTTACTGATATGATCACCTGCACAAAATTGACAAACAGGTTTATTTCGACAGTTTTTACTTAAGTGGCCGAATCTACAACAATTGAAACAACGGACTATATTAAAATGTTCACTTACTTGGCACTTTATCCATCCAATATAAACATATCCTTTGTTCATTAGCGAACAGTAAACAGATGGAGACACATTTAATATAACATTAAGAGAAAATTTCAATGTAAAGGTCTTAACCACTTTTATGTTGTTTTCATCTTCTTCAAGTTTATTATCGTAAATTAATGATTTTATAAAACTATCGATAAGTACATCGGATGCATTGCCGGTACTACCATCACTATTTAAGTAGCTAGAAGGAACACCCTTATCATAATTGTTGGATTTATTTTCTTTTGATCATAAACTTGATATTTCTCACCAATTGTGTTTACAAGATTTTTGTTTTTAATATATTTAAGGTCATCGCCTTCTTTACAAACAATTAAAAATCCGTTTTTTGTAACTTTCGTATTTTTAATTTCAATATTTACTGCGCCCGGAGAACATTTCGATTTTATATCATATTTAAATTTTATTTGGAGACACATTACTATCGACAGATTTAATAATTAAATAGGGCGAATTATTTGTTTTCACTACATCACTATAAGAAATGGTTGGAATGTTCGAATGTTTTTGTTCCATTCTTGTTATCATACCTTCGCCGTCGGCCAAGGTCCCGTACTTAGATTTTCTCCCATTCTTTTCTTTAACACTTGGATCGTATACTCTCTCTCGGCAGCTATCGTATTAATTAATTCTTTTTCTCTTGATAAGCAGTCAATTTCCTTACGCAAAATTGTACACTCGTTAGAATTATTTTCTACAGTAGTAGAACCTAGTCTTGTTCTTCGAGGCCCCTCACAGCACACACGACAACGCCAATTTTTCGAATCCACCATAAACCATTTCGAGACGTTTTCAAAACATTTTCTATGAACGAAAACACTACATGCCTGTGTCGAACACTTCAAACTACGTTTATCTACAGTTTCACAACAAATCTTGCACTTAATCTTATCGTTTTTATCGGGCTCTTTAGGCTCCTCAGACATCGCGTCTGACTCGCCCAGCATCGCGCGAAATATTAATTAATATCTCTAACTATTTTCAAAGAATATGAAATTGTCTTTCAAACAGCATGTATTTTTTTTTAATCTGACAAATAGATTCTAAAAAATATATAGTTAACTTTAAAATTTTGCCTTGGGCCGATTTCTATGCACGCAAGTGTATATGGTATGAGCGAGGCCTGCAAGTGATCGAGTAATGAACATCAAACAAGTCATACATAACGATACTATATGATACTATTCTCAGTTAAACTATTTTTTTTTCTAGATAATCATTTTAATTCAGAAAAAATTGACCACCATTTTCAAACCACAGAAATTTTTTCAAAACCAAAAAAAAATGTGATAACGAATTTGATAATGACAAAATCATATTTTCGCTGGTATTTTAATTGTAGCTTTTTCTGAGCCGTATTACAAATTTTTATTAATTTGAATGTAGATTTTTGCAAATAAGTTTCAGATGCCTATTCCAGATAAAACAAAATGCTAGTCGATAGTACAAATTTAACGCCTCTTCAAAAAAGGCTAATACATTTTCGCATAAAATCATCTCGGGAGATAATATTTGACCTTTTCAAAATTTACATGGGTTTTCCTATGTCCCGAGTTCCGATGCCCACCACACGGTATATATTTTCTTTAGAAATTAAACGTTGAAAATAAAATATGCAGTTTCTTGAAATACTACAAACAAGAATACAAAATAGGCCAAGAGTATACTACTATTGGCAAACACCTTTGATCTGGTTATAGTTTAGACAAAGGAAAATGAATCTGTCACACACACAATCGTCGAAACTTTTTAATTTCCTGTTTGGTTTTCCGCTGCTATCTTTGCTGCTGAGGGCTTTTTCTTACGCATGAGCGCAATATCTTTGTAGAATTACTTCGCTGTTTATATGTGGCGTCAACATCTTAAACCGATTGAAATTAATTTTACGCTTGTCGAGTATTTGACACAAATTCTATTATGACTATTCAAAACTAGAAACGAAAAAGACGATACGATATCCTTATCAATAAATTACATTCGAAAAATTCTTGTCATTTGAAGGAGAAAAAGGAGAATTAGATTATTCCCTTATAGTACTGCAGGATTATTACGCTCATTGCTCATCGTATTTTTAATCAAAACCTAATTTTTACGTATATTTATGAATATGAGAATACACCTTGAACAGGGTGGTGACAATCCAAAAACTGCCGCAACTATGTTTATTTAATAATAGTTCAGTCATTGGGGATCAAAAAAGGAGCCTGCTTGGAAAAAAGTACGGAAGTTTTGAAACTTTGCAGGTTTGTAGGTTTTGGGGTCCCTAACTAAAATCCATAAAATGCACATCTCCAGACTTACAGCCGGCGCCGCCATCTTGCCAAGATGGCGCCCAAAATTGGTATTTTGTAAATATCTCGAAAACTATGCATTTTTCGTAAAAACTTGAAGAGAGAAAAATTAAAGAGAATAAAATGTCCTATAAAAAAGGTTCTATAGAAATTTTCGCGAAAGTCAACCATTTAGGCACAAAATCGCTGGAAATTTTACAATTTTGCTTAAAGTATGATATATTATGTATAGTCGATTTTCCGAAATCAAATGTCGATTAGGGTTCACTAAAAATAGTTTTAGTTTAGTTTCTTCAATTTTGTCATAAAACAGTGGCATATCATTAATTCGTTTAATATAATAATAATTAATTTATGAATAATTAATTGTCGTGCTGGACATCATTCATTGCGAACTTACCACCAGGTTCAGCATTGGTCTGGTTGTATCAAAGATGCCGAAGAATGGGGTTGGAAGAAAATCAAAACAGACATTACTCCAGTCACAACGTTGACAGATCCAGCTCCAAAATCCCTATTGGCATTTTTATCCTGTAAATGCAAAACCAACAACTGTGGTAAAGCCTGCGGATGCAGAAAAGCAGGATTAAAATGATCAATAATTTGTGCATACTGCAATGGGAAATCCTGTGACAACGTCATTGAAGTGTCACTTGACGAATCCGATGAAGAGGACTGTAGTTATCCCTCTGGCGGCTGAAGATGAAGAGTTGGACGAATTGAGAGACCACCCTGATGAGCCCAGCACAGCAGACACGATCGACTTTACATCAAAGAGCCAGGTCCGTCGGGCTTGTGCAGATAAGTTAAAGTTTTTAATTTACCTAGAGGAATAAGCCTCCGGATAGACCACGTTAAAATAAACGCCCCATGACTTTACCTCTTGGGTGGTGTGGAAACAAGTACACATTTTCAATAATTAAAATTAATTATTCATAAATTAATGAGCGAATTAATGATACGCCACTGTTTCACGAAAAAAATAAAGAAATTAAACTAAAACTAGTTTTAGTAAACCCTAATCGACATTTGATTTCGGAAAATCGACTATACATAATATATCATATTTTACGCAAAATTGTAAAATTTCGAGGGATTTTGTGCCTAAACGGTTGACTTTAGCGAAAATTTTCATAGAATCTTTCTTATAGGAAATTTTATTCTCTTTAATTTTGCTCTCCACAAATTTTTGCGAAAAACGCATAGTTTTCGAGATATTTACAAAATACCGATTTTGGGCGCCATCTTGACAAGATGGCGGCGCCGGCGGCAAGTCTGGAAATGTGCATTTTATGGATTTTAAGTTAGGGACCCCAAAACCTATAAACCTGCAGAGTTGCAAAACATCAGGACCTTTTTCCAAGCAAAAATCCCCAATGACTGAACTATAATAACTGATTTTGGAAACGATATTACGTTTAAATATTTTAGTTAAAAATTTTTCGTCGTTTATATACAGGATGGTCCGAACTGTATTCAGGAAACTTCGGCAACATATTATGCAGATAAAAATAATTAAAAAAGTTCGTATAAATATATGTCCTAAAACGCTTAGGTTTGGAGTTTTGGAGGGTGAAGAAGTTTCATTTTTATTTCTATTTTTTCTGAATAATTTCTGCAGTAACGTCAATATTTGGAGGAAAAATTCTCTCTGCAAGTTCTTTGACATGAGAAATTTGATTTTGATGTCATTGTGACTTTTATTTGTAGGGGGCGCCACTTGCATATGTTTTAATTGGGTTCAAGTGTAATAACTTTCGTTTGTACAGGTATAAAACTACCGAGTAAAACAATATAAATTTACCACGTTTTTTACGTAAAAATGTCTCTTGGTAAAAATCGCTACGAGCAACTTTTATAAAGATATTTAGAATGGAAATAGTCAATATATGTCATTATTCACTAAAAATAAACATGTTGAGTTTTTATTTTTCTTCGAAAAAAGGACGATAAAACAGTGTCTGTTGAACTTTTGGAATAAAAACATGTCAAATATATGATATCGTCTAATAACTGTTTAGTCAACATGTTTAATTTATGTCAATGACAGGTTTTGATAATTTCGATTCTAAATATCTGGTGAACCATTACTAGTAGTGATTTTTCCCAAGAGACTTTTTTACGTAAAAAACGTGGTAAATCTATATTTTTTTACTCGGTAGTTTTATACAGGTACGGACGAAAAGTTAATACACTTCAACCCCGTTAAAAAATGTGTAGGTGTAATCTCGTTTTTTACCTGAAAAATAAAAAAGTTGAGGGGTGAGGCTTTCGAGATGCACCCGGTATTAATTCGGAATATTGGGACAATATTTATCTGTAAATATAAATATTGGAGACGTTTCCATCGTGCGTTAGGTCGATATGTAAATATAATATTTTGCCGATATTGCTGTGGTACTGGGGCTATAAAGTTTAAGCAAAATAAATACACTAAATCACCACAATGCACCGAAACATTTTTACTTTTACACTGGACGCGCGTTTCCGTAATATATTAGTAACCATTAGTCTTAATCATCTGCTGATGATGCTAACATGGTTATTGTGGTGATTTAGTGTTTTTATTTTGCTGTGTATCCCTAAACATCAAATGTTCCAACCCCCAATTGTAATTATAAAGTTTAACCTAGCAGAAATTCTAAAAACATATTTAAAAGCATAAAGCAGCTTTTTTATTATATATTTTGAATTGAATAATAATATTCTAACACAGAAGCGATAACGCTCGGGTTAGGTTATTAAGTTTTAAAATTAAATTATTATCTATCACACACTGGCGCCTAGCCAGGTTCAGCATTTTTAATAATATTTCAGTATAATCAAGATTGGCAATTTATTACAGCTTCTGAAATTCATTACGTATTTCCTACTTTTGTAATTTACATCTGACTAAGAAATAAAATAAGAGAAATATTAATCGTACTTCAATTTGCTACAATTTTAGGTGTTAAATTTAAAAATGTAACTACACAAAATATCTCAAAAAGTTAAGACACTCATATAAAATCGACTTACAGGTTACAAATTTAAAACAAGCACAAATGTTAAACAGCACTATCTACTAAATTCATATACAAGGCTACTATCTACACTATGCGAGAAACACTTCGAAACATGTCAAAGTCGCATTTCGTCGTCCAACTTTAACGCATTTCGATTTATTTCCAGAAAAAAATAATTAATTAATCTTCTCGTCAATTAAACAAGTCTCAAATTACAGGCAATTAGATGCATATGCGAAAGCATCAGAATTAATATCGTAAAGATGCAGAGTCGGAAGTGGCGGAAATCTAACTGTTCGGTGGACCCTGACTCGGTTGGCTAGATCTTGCCACGCCAGCGAGTTTATTATAAACGCTCAAATTGTAGATTGTAGTTTAGTTTTTAATCATCTGCTGATGATGCTAACATTGTTAGCGAAGCGCACGTCCACTGTAAAAGTAAAAGTGTTTTGGTGTATTGTGGTGATTTAGTGTTTTATTTTGCTGTGTAACACCAAAGGTTCCAATCCTCAACTATAATAACAAAACTTTTCACTTAAACTGCAGGGATATAATTACAATATTTTTATGATTTTATTTTATTATAATGAATTAATATATAAAATGTATATTATATGTCAAATTAAAGCTATTTTTATTCTTGCATGATGTTATAAGGATGTCTATCAAAAAGTTTTCGCAAATAGGGTTTGCCACGGTTCAAAGTTGTTACAACAATGATTATTTTTTTGTCATTTTAATGTACAGGGTGGTCGAAATTGGTCTGTTTTAACAGAGAAAACCTATTTCCTGACTAGATAGAGCAAAATCGACATAGATGTCATGGGCTCGATTCCTGAGAAACGTTTAATGGCGTAAACCGCCGGTTGATATTTTTACTGCCAACCGAGACACGTCTTTTGGAATTTTTTACCATTTGGAAAATTGCCCATAACATTTTTATTTCGAGGAATATTAAAATTCTGTAAAAACGTTCTTAAGGCACTTTTTTAACCACAATCCAGTGGCGTAGTCAGTTTTTTTCTATGCTTGCTCTTTCTATCAGAAATAATGAAAAATATAATTTTTTAAATGGAAATCATAGTTGGCTATGAACTTAAAAAAATGCTGACGTTTAACAGTTTCCAACGATATAAAGTTATGGGTATGTGTTTCTAAGAATGAGAGAAATATTAGGTTTTTTTATCTTTATATCAAAGCGGGCCTTGATTTTGTGTTGACCTATTTGCCTAATTATTTTTTATTACAATTTAATATTCTATACTATTATTTATCTGCATAATTAAAGACTTTTGAAAAGGTAAATTAACTTGCTAGTATCTAGTATTAGTAATTACAATTGAAATCGATACAATAAACAAAGAACAAAATTCAAAAAACGTTTTTTGAGCGACAAATATAGTTTTCTAAAAAAAATCACCAGATATGTTCAAACTTTGAGCACCCTCGTTGAATACACAATAAATACCTTTTGCGCACAGAGTTACGATTTATTAGGCGAACTGATTTGGTTCGGCCTAGTAGCCTTTTGTAATTATTCTCTCGTCCCAGTGGTTCTTCCCTTATATATAAGGTCTCTTAATTTCCGCCATGGAAAAATCGACAGCAGTTAAACCACAGGACCTAGCAGGCCAAAACATGGGACCCCTTGTTCCAATCCAATTCTCTCTAAATAAAATTCTCCATTTAATAGTGCAGTTGTAACCCTGGTGTTTTAATTGTAAATAGTAATACTAATATAGAATGTTGATTTGCCTTTTCAAAAGTCTTTAATTATGTAGATAAATAATAATATAGAATATTAAATTGTGATAAAAAATAATTAGGCAACTAAGTCAATACAAAATCAAAGCCCGCTTCGATACAAAGATGAAAAACCTAATATTTCTCTCATTCTTAGAAATAAATACACATAACTTTATATCGTTCGATAGAATTAAACGCCAGCATTTTTTTAAGTTCATAGCCAACTATGATTTCCATTTAAAAAATTATATTTTTCCTTATTTCTGATAAAAAGAGCAAGCGTAGAAAAAAAACTGTAAAGACCCTGTATCTCAGTTGGCAGTGAAAATATCAACAGGCCGTTTACGCCATTTAAAGTGTCTCAGAAATCGAGCCCATGACATCTATGTCGGTTTTGCTCTATCTAGTCAGGAAATAGGTTTTCTCTGTTAAAACAGACCAATTTCGACCACCCTGTATATTACTGTTGGGGTTGGAATATTTGGCGATGCAATAGCAAAATAAAGCAATAATCCATCACAATACACCAAAACACTTTACTTTTGCACTGAAAGCGCGTTTCGCTAACCATCTTAGCATCATCAGCATAATGCTAACCCAAACTAAGGAGCTAAACAGCTGATGTTGATGATGCTAACATGGTTAGCGAAATGCGCGTCTAGTGCAAAAGTAAAGTGTTTTGGAGTACTGTGTTGAATTAATGTTTTATTTTGCTATTTTAATGTAGTCTACTCCACAATACTATACCCTACTGGTCAACAAAACATTGAGGCGGCATTTACATGTCTAGGAGTGAATCACTATGGCGATGGCAGTCTAGTAAGTCGGAGAGAGCAAAAATGCGAAATATTTATTACATAACTACTTAATCCGGCTCCAGATTTGATACGCGTGCTCTTGTATTGAAATACTTGCTCTTCTTTGTTCAGTACATCTTTACTAAGCGTATTGACCCTACTCTTCGTACACACGAAAATCGGCACCCGTGGCTAGAAATGCCGACTCTAGTATATTACCAACAACTTGCATAAACAAAAACATTCGCAATTTTAAAATGCAGTTTTCTATCCCGGAACTCATTGTAATTTGGCCAGTGTATGTGTAGCGAAAAAAAATTAAATAATATTAATTATTAATATACATATTTACATTTTTTAATAAATAAAAGGCACTCTAGTAAATCATATATTTATTAATTTAATTTATTATAGTAATATGTAATATGTTATAGGTACATATATAATACAACTATTTATTTGGTGGTTTAACCTGTTTAAAGCTCTCTTCTTAAAAACAGTTTTATAGTCAAGTCCGGCTTCAAGCATTTATATCAACAAAGTTTTTGTTGGATAAAAAAATCTCGTCTCTCCTTTTTTCGTTAAAATAATAGAAATCAACAAACTTTTTCTGTTTTCTGACAGATATATCTCAAATTTGCATTGCATGATATATCATTCCAGACATATTTGGAATCATTATTATATACTAGCTGAACACATGGTTCGTTATTTCCAGCGTTGTCTGGCTGACCCTGAGCAAATTTTCTATAAACAATGGGTTGTCCAGTACTAAACCAAACAAAATCGGCTCAACCACTACCCCATCTTGTGCCGCTCAACCAAAATCCGTTGTGCGGGCCAGCTTAAAAATAAAAATTAATGTAAAAATGCGTAACATAAAATAGGTATTTTAAGTATTTTTTTATATTATAGCAAATACTCAAACAGCCGTACGCTCATAGACAAACAAAAAAACGTACACCTGCTTTAGTTTTCCGATTCTCTGCATAAAGCTTATGATAAAGCTTTCCAGATTGCCAGTACCTAAATAGTTATCGGTTTCGAGGTTACCAAATCGTTGGTCCGTTATGCAAATTTTGCCAGATCTCTCGACTTGACGCTTTAAATGGATCTTTAATATCTCTAGATAATATAGATAATATAAGAATAAAATAATATAAGGATTCTTGCCACTTAACTGCTGATATAGAAATTTAATTCTACGATGTGTTTGTCATAATGTGGATCAACCTGCTCTTACTACCGGTTTCAGAGCCCTACTCCATCATCAGGTGAGCTTGGGCAGATCCACAAAATGACAACCGCAGCGCAGAGATAGTTAATTCCGACTTTTCGGAAAGTGTCGGTTAGATATTAAGTCCCGAACGGGAGATAGCGGCCTGAGTGCAATGGTAGTACTTTCGTACCACCGAGGCGCCCTGTCGATAGTAATAGGATGGTAAAAGGCTTTTTTTCAGGCAAGCCAAATTATAAAATAGTAAACAAATTTCTTGCAGTATAGGTATATAATAAAATTATATAAAGATTCTTGCCACTTAACTGCTGATATAGAAATCTAATTCTACGCTGTGTTTGTCATAATGTGGAGTTATTATATATAATTGTTTCTACATCTTTCCGTTTTCGTATAATCAACCGAGGCGAATGAGGTGCTCCACCCTGTATATAATATACATATTTATTTTTCATGTATAATTAAGAAAATCTACTGATATCATCATTATACATAACAGTAAATCTTTAAAACATTCGAAGCCATTTTTAGATATCAAATAGGAATAAAAACAGGAAGACTTAAATATACAAGGTGTTCCATTAAGAATAGCACTCAGCTCTATCTCGAAAGTAGTAGCCGTAGGGTCTGCGGAAAAAAATATTTATAGCTAAAGAGGACATGAGAAGCGCCCTTTAAGCCCTCATTTGTTGAATTCCGATCATCCAGGACGGAGTTATTAACATTTAAATAAAGACAGATCTAACCTTCCCCCACCACTTTATTTTATGAGACAAGGGAAAATGGTTCTAACACTACAAAAATCCAAAATTTTCTGAAAATTATGAAGATATTATTTATTAGGCAATCTGGGCTGGAACTCTGTAACTAATTAGCGATCGGTAGTGATAAAGAATACTGACCTTGGCCGTACAAACTGAACGGCAAGAGATATAGTATTCTTCATCGCTACCGATCGCTATTTCGTTGCCGAATTCCACCTCAGGGTAGTTAGACCGCTTATCTAGGCTAATTTTTTTTAAAATTTCACTTTCTTATTTGATATAGCAGTTGAGCTCTGGTGGTAGTTCCACAAGCTTGAAAATCATTTCCAACAATTTATCATGGCCCTCTTTAGTTATAAATAGTTTTTCCACAGACCCTACGGCTAATACTTTCTAAGATAGAGTCGAGAGCTATTCCTTAGTGGGACACCTTGCAAAATGTCATCATTAGATAGGGTGTTTTATTAAAGTTATAATCCATAAAAGTGAATGAATATATAATTAAATGTACATCTGCTCATTTACAAAGGTAAAAAAACATTGTTGCTTGTATTTCACGGAAAGTACCTTGTTTACTTGTTCCTTCCATATGTTTCTTTAAAGCAAGTTCCTCTTTCTCCGACATAATTGAAGCTAAATCCATGTCCCTTTCTTTACATAATACAAAAGCTCGGACAAACTCAACTTGGGTACTACTGACGTAATAGGTCGTTTTGTTTGGACACGGTTCTAAAAAATATAAAATAAAAGAGAAAAATAATATTTAGCCGTTAGAACTAACTATATCTATTTAGAATATAAAATATTGTTCGCAAATAATTTTCTATTTTTCTGAGTTAACAAATGTTGATAATAATTGAAATTTATTGAAAAAATATATATCGAATAAAAATAAACAAATTAATGTATAAATAAACATCCTACTGGAACAAATAATTAGAATTTACAAGAATAACAATACTAGTCATGCAGAAAAAAAAAACTTAGTTAACACCGGTTAACAATAAACCAATTTCTTAATTGATTAGTTTTCTATTTGTAACATATTATTTACTTATTTGTGGGAAGTTATTCTAATATTTTTCATACTTTTAATCACGGAATGATGCACCCTGCACAAGCAATTGTGTTCTTGAAGTGTCCTTTTAAGATTCATGATATTTTCGCTGTAGTTCAAGTCTTCACACGATGTTTTCCAGTTATATATACACTTTGCATAAAATCAATTATAATAGAAACAAAAAACAATACAAAATAAATACAAAAAATGATAACAAATTCACAGAAACTTATATTTCTCCTTTTGAGAAAATCGACGATTCTCAAACGTCGAACGTCTCACTTCGAACAAAATCTAGATTAAATAGCGTCTTTTCTGTGGTCTATGAATATGCTACTAGTATTTGACTATTTCCTATTAGTATTTTTATTCAATGTTTAACTAATTAGGAGGTTTAAATTTAAATTATTGAAAATTATGAAAAATTAATATGTTTCTAGAAAAAAATGCAAATACTATAATAAAGTGGCTAAATCAATTTCAAAATTCACAGCACAAATAGACACATTATCTAGAGAATAAACAATATATTTTCTTATACAATCTATCAAAACTTATTGGTCCTGGAGCTGGGAGTAAAATGAATTATCTGATATATTACCAAAGGGTTTGATACTGTAATTGCAATAGCGTAGCATTACGTATTATAAAACCGCTCGTTTACCGAGTCTTCGCGGTCACCGATAGGACATGCAACTGTCAAAATTTTGAAAAAAAAAATGATATTAAACTTACCCATTATGACCACAAAAAAAATTGGCGCCGGGAGGCACGTATAGCCGCCCATACTAAAATATGTTAATAAAAAGTCGGTAGGCAGTTCTTTTAGTTTCAAAGTAAAGGAATTTTTCCAATTTTTTTTATCTCAAACTGCGACTTTGACTGATTTTGATGTTACATATTACAAATATTGTTGCAAATATTATTCCTAATCTTAAATTGAAAACAGCGTTTCGCTAGCTACTGTAATTTTGGAGTTACGATTTTTTAAAATGTTTAACCCCCTCCCATACCCCTTACCAATCCCCCACCCCCACCAAAAACTAATGGCCAGATTCTCGGGTGCCACAGTATTTTTGTGCGAAATTTGGTTAAAATCGATTTAGTGGTTTTTGAGTTATCGTGTTCCAGACAGACGGACAGACAGACACCATAAAAATATTTTGTACTGAGGTCATTTATGACCCAAATAACTCATTTTGAGTGAAATTAAAAGAACTTTTTTTGCTGATCTTAATAGCCTACCATACTTGTTGGTATGGTCGGCTAAAAATTGTCTTAAAGAAATGGAAAACTCTAATAGAATGCAAGGTGCGGCATATGGTAGCATTTTTGGAATAAAGGACTTAAAAAAATTTCAAAAACACGTTAAATATCGTCATCAGATACCTGAATAATTTTTGACACATAATTAGTTTATTTATTTGCTATTTGTATGGTAAAAAGAAAACTTCGGTAGACGGTTGCGTTTAGAAGGCAGACGCGCCCAAATAACATTAGAAAACTCACCCCGTATAAAAACATTTTTATATCTATTGCTTGGGCGCGTCTGTCTTCTAAACGAGACTCTCTGCCGAAGTTTTCTTTTTATCATACAAACATTGGCGTAACTACAGTGGTGCCCGGAAGTGCCGGGCCGCATATTCGGAATTCGCCGACACATTAGCCGCTCGGGTTAGTTCGGGTGCTGCGTAAAGTACCGACGTATTAGACTAATACGTCGGCGATTTACGACGCGCTCAAGATATTGTTTCTTTCTTCGCAAGTTTGTAAATCGGATTAATTTGATCTGCTGTAATGGGTATTCGTAATTTTTTATGATCAGTCAGCAATCTTCTGTAGTTGGTTTTCATTGTTTTCCAGTGATTAACATATTTCGAGAAGTTTGCTAATTCAAAAACATGGATTTTAAGACATTACCAGCTGTACCTAATAAATAAATAGCCTCCAATAAACTGAGATTGCAGATTACTGATAAAAACAAATTTTAGATATGTTGCTTTTTGCAGAAAAATTAAATAATAACAGTAATGTTATTAATGTATCATTAAAAAGGCGTCTTCTATCATTAAAAAGGCGAATTGGAAATAAAGATAGCTGTCATTTTGTATGTAAAATTATACAGAGAATGTGATTGATCGCCATTTCCAAGACGCTGTTTTTTTTCGATCATACGGTACTTGCCATAAGTCTTAAAACTTAACTTACCCTTTATTAAGGCTCCAATCATTCTAGCATGGAAGCTTAAAATTGGTTAGCGAGTAAATTTTAGTTTGTTTAGTTTGGTTAGGTTAGGTTATTTTATTACAGAACCGGATAACTGCCTTGGTAAATGTTAGAAGAGAAATTTTTGAAAGAGTTTAAGAAACATTTTAAGATTGGCTCTGAGACTACGTCGAATAAGCATTTAAGAGATTTTATCACTGTCATTTTGATGGCAAACAAAAGAAAAATAGGGAACTGAGCCGCAAAACAACTATAGACTGTCCAGTAAAATTATTAGTAACTATCAGACAATTTCTTCAAGACACAAAATTAACAAAAATATGGGATTAGGAGTGAATAAATCCAAAAAAATAAAAAAATATGTCTTCATTTTTTTCTATTTATATGTTTTTTGATAATACGCTTTGTAAGCAAAATAACTTAAGTTGATTAGTAGTTTCCTTAGAGGTAATTTCTATATACAGGGTAATCCACCCTTATTTCGCCATTAATAATTTATATAACAGAAAGTATTTTTTTAAGTTAACAAAATTTTAGTTACAATTTTATACTAAAAATGACAAATTGAAAATTGCCCCATGAAATTTTAGAAATTCATATTGCTTATTTTAAATGGAATACACCGTATAAGTTTAATTTTAATATTAAATGTAATTTCTGTTCAAGTCTGTTTTTTTTATAATTTTCTGACAGTTCTCGATATATAACCTTTACTATAATGTAATATGCAGTCAACAGTATTTCGCTGTCGTAAATCACCGACGCATAAGGGTTGGGACTAGTCTAATACGTCAGTGCTTTAGACTAGTCCCAACCCTTATGCGTCGGTGATTTACGAAAACGAATTACTGTTGTCTGCATATTGCATTACAGTTATGGTTATGGTAAATCGAGAACTGTTAGAAAATTATACAAAACAGACTTAAACAGAAATTATCTTTCATACTAAAATTAAACTTTACGGTGTATTCCATTTAAAATAAGCAATATGATTTTCAAAAATTTTATGAAGCAATTTTCAATTTGTCATTTTTAGTATAAAATTCTAACTAAAATTTAAAACTTAAAAAACATACTTTCTGTTAGATAAATATTAATGGCGAAATGATGGTGGATTACTTTGTTTATAGACATTACTAAACAACTTAAGTCTAAGAAAAACATATTAGCAAAAATATATATGAATATAAAAACATTAAGACATATTTTTATTTTTTGGATTTATTACCTCCTAATCCCGTATTTTTTTTTAATTTTGTATCTAGAAGAAATTGTTTGATAGTTACTAATAATTTTACTGGACAGTCTATATTTCGTGAAGTTCTTTTGCGGCTCGCTTCCCTATTTTTCTTTTGTTTGCCATCAAAATGGCAGTGATGAAATCTTCTAAATACTTATTAGACGTAGTATCAGAGCCAATCTTAAAATGTTTTTAAAACTCTTTCAAAAAATTATCTTCTAACATTTACCAAGGCATCACTTATCCATTCTATAATAAAATAAAAATAAACTAAAATTTACTCGCTAAGCAGTTTTAAGCTTCCATGCCGATAATAGAATGATAGGAGCATTAATAAAGGGTAAGTTAAGTTTTAAGACTTATCGCAAGTACCGTATGATCGAAAAAAAAAACAGCGTCTAGTTGGTTTGGAAACGATGATCATTGACATTCCTTACATAATTTTACATACAAAATGACAGTTATCTTTATTCCAATGCCATCTCTGACGCCATTTTTGTAATTGTATGGTATATCTAGCATTCACATGAAAGCGTATAAGACTTTTGCGCAGTATAAACAAAAGCTGTACTATTACTATTTATTTTATATTAATGATACATTAATAGTATTACTGTTATTATTTAATTTCTCTTCAAAAAGCAGCATCTACAATCTAAAATCTGTTTTTATCAGTAATCTGTAACCTCAGTTTATTGGAGACTATTTATTTATCAGGTACAGCTGGTAATGTCTTAAAATCCATGTTTTTGAATTAGCAATCTGCTCGAAATGTGCTAATCACTGGCAAACAATGAAAACCAATACAGACGATTACTGATTGATCATAAAAAATTACGCAGATCAAATTAATCCAATTTACAAACTCTTGCGAAGAAAGTAACAATATTTTAAGCGCATCGTAAATCGCTGACGTATTAGTCTAATACGTCGGCACTTTACGCAGCACCCGAACTATCCCGAGCGGCTAATGTGTCGGCGAATTCCGAATATGCTGCCGGGCCCCTCCCAGGTACTGCTGGACACCCCCCAGAGAAATCTTTAATTATGACCCTTGGCTACGTTTTAATTTTTATTTGCTTGTGATGTAGTAAAACTGACGTTTTCTAGTTTTGTTTAGTTAATATTATTTTGTTGTGTTCAAAAAATGTGTCAATTTTTATTTTTTTAGAAAATTTGTAGGTATTTAAGTAATCTACGGGAACACGGTTTGATAACCAAGTCTATAATATTTATTGAGAGAAATTCATGTACACGTTTTATTAAAAAAATGTGTTTTTTTTAAATTATCTTTCATTTAAAAAAAAGCCATAGGCCCTCCTGGGCTCAACCACAGCCCCCCAGGATTAATTTCTAGTTATGCTAATGCATACAAATAGCAAAGAAATAAACGAATTATGGGCAAACAATTATGCAGGTATCTGATGAAGATATTTTACGTGTTTTTGTTTTTTAGGTCGTCTGTTCCAAAAAGACGACCATATGCCGCGGCAGTCATTTATAAGTACCTTGAAAATTTTGATAGCTGCATGTCCTAACAGTGACCAAAAAGACTGCTCAGATGAGCGTTTTTATTATAGTTAATGCTATATAGGCTATATATATATATATATATATATATATATATATATATATATATATATATATATATATATATATATATATATATATATATAGGTAATTACAAATGCTATGCTATTGCAATTCCAGTATCAAACCTTTGGTAACTGGTAACTTAACAGGCAGTTTATTTTACTCCAAGCTCTAAAACTATAAATATGTAGGTAGTAAAATTAGGATTAAAAGTAAAACTACTATAGAATTCCTCTAAATATAAAATATAAAGAATTAATAATTTGGGGAGAGCTTTGAATAAAAAATAAAATATTCTAAAATCAAACATTCACACTTGATACAGATTATGACATTAAGTTTCTGGAATGAGAATTTAAGCACAGTAGTCTTTAAACTGTGATTTAAGCCTACACTGAGCAAAAATAGTTACACAGAGTTTTATTGGATACGTTTACTTGATACATTGTTTTTGGAACGTTCTAAATATTTATTAAAATTGACGTAAAATTGAATTTTGAATATCTTTTTCTTTCGGGGTTTTCTATATTTTTCATTTAACCCAACTTTTCACAGCATTAAATTTTTATAAATTACCGCCCTGACAGTTATCACATGAGTTTAATTTGTAAATATATTTTTTGTATAGTCTCGTTCTCAGGAATATGTTGTGTCACTGGCGACACCATAAAAAGCCAACTAGAATTGTACAAAATTCAAAATTGACAGCTATTGGTTTTGAATAAGTTTCATTGGCTATTTAGGGCATCGCCTAGGATATAACACCAGTTCTGAGATCAAGCTTTTAGGCCATACATTTCTTGCAAACTTGATGCACAACTGCACACTGTACGGAATAAGTAATTACCGCTAAGCAATTGTTATTAAATTATTTTCAAAATTAAATAAAAAGATAATAATTGTGACAAAACTAAATCTGGTTTAAATATTTTTAATATATTTAAATAAATTTAATACGTACCACGGCAGTGAACATAAACATCAACAGGAGGAATTCCATTTCTTCCCTTTATTAAACAACAAATGAAAAAAAGAAAAAAAATTATCATGTCTAGCTTTAAACGAAACTTTACACTGTCTTCACAACAAAAATATTTGCAAAAAATCAATGTTATCGTTTTTAACCGATGCCTATTTATACTCAGATTTTACAATCATCATACAATTATAGATATATTATCAAATAAGGTCATAAAAATTTCAATGTGCAAGTATTAACAATTAATTAACACCAATGGTTAAATTCGTATTATTATACGATATTATATAGTTATACGTATATTATTGCGTAAAAAAGTTACAGGATTCTGGTGGATTTCTATATCTTATAAAAACCGACTTGAAGTTTACTACGAGCCAATCGTAACTATAAAATTTACCAATAATAAGCATTGAAGAAGATATTTGTTCTGCTTTAGATATGATCGACTTATTTAGAGAGTTTGTGCTTAGTGGCACAAACATTTTAGTAAATGGCAAGAAATGTCGCATTTATACCTATATCAAGAGCAAAAGGTTCCCTGGAAAGTTGGATACGACGCGCGACGTTTCGTTTACGTCTGGACTTTCGTTTACGTCTTACAGACGGACAGACGGACAGGCAACCAGAAGCTTCACTTCAAATATGCGCACATAGTGCGCACACAATTTTTTTTTCTAATAAAGTAATCCTAAGAATAATCCTAGGAATAATTTATATGGCACAACAACGTTTGCCATTTAGTTAGAATAAAAAACTTGAAAATGTTGTTTAAGTGCAAACCTAAAGTATGTACCAGAATGTATTTTCGGAAAATATTTTAACTTCTATAGGGTGGTTCAAAAAAGTGTGAGTGGATCTGGATTACTTTTTTTAAATGGAACACCCTGTATATTATTGCATTTTTGGCTTCCTTTCAGATCACTTTACATAATCCTAAGATATGAGTAAATCTGTTTCAATAGTTTCAGAGATATTAAAAAATAAATGAAAAATAAATATTTTTCAACCCTTCTAAAAAAATATTAAAAATACAAGAACTGTTCTGAAATCAAAACTATATTAGATATTTACTTTAGATGATCTGTTCTTACTTTGCTATAAATATGGTAATCGAAAATCATACAGGATGTTTAGTATTTTACGCCAAACTTCCAAAAATATAAAATAATTTTACTTGTTTTTTTTTAATGGTACACCCTGGTACACAATGGTATATTATTTTTTTAGTTGATGGAGAATTAAAAAATGAAATTTTTTTATTTAAAGTATTTCAAAATTTTAATGGTTTTTCGGATACACGCAGTATTATTTCATATGGCGCTTTCAATGCGTCCCTGTATAATTCAATCATTGCGTGTTTCGTAAAATTTCTGAGATCTCTATAGTACTGAAGACAAGATATATATTTGTATTCTTATGTTTTATTCTTAGAGTGCGCTCTATCTCTTAGTTTTAATAAAAGCTTTATGTTATTTATGATCAAGGCTGTATAAAGTATAAGGTTTTTCTTTGACGGATTTGGGATTGAGTGGTACATGTTTGTCCATTAAGTAAGATATATTGTATTTTAAAAACTTTACTTCCTCTACTTGTCTTATTATACTATTAGATATAGGTACTGATGTCAAAATAAAATTACATTTTATTGCATAAGAAACTAAGCATTTTTTACATGTCAGATTCAAAATAAGAAAGCAAAGAACATTAAACTGTTTTATCACCTAATCGACATGCAAAAATAAAGGTTATGTTATCATTTCGACAAACAAAAATCTTATTCGCTTAATGAATTTAATATTTTTTTATAGAGTTTCACTGAGGTAAAAGGGCCACTGCAGGTATGACCGTCGTGAACGAGTGGCTGAGTGGCACACGGCTGGGCGGCTGGATCCAGCGCTGCCGCGAGTCCCGCCGCCTCGTATTGGTCATCGTCGCCATAGCCCTGTTACTGGATAACATGTTGCTCACCATTGTTGGTAAGTTAAGTTACAATAACACCCGTAATATCCTCTAAAGCGAATACCTGGAGTATCGGACAGTGTCATAATTAATTCTTTAATTAAGTTTTTGAACATGAATATTCCGTATGCAAAACTATTAAATACACTGGTCTGTAAAAAAATATCGAGCCCTCCCTCAAACATCACTCCCGTTTTCTTCTATCATTCACCGTTTTTGAGAAAGTTCCCCTCTCTTCTTCTTACAGTGCCATACTCTGTATAGAGCGTCGGCTACCTTTCGCATGTAATTGATGTGTGTCATCAGGGTTTCACAAGTACGCGGGACCTACAGTTTATTACCGAATCCGAACGGCACTATTTGAGAGGCTGTACAAGGAAAATATACTCAAGGTGGTTTGCCATTGCCTTCCTTGAGGTGGCATGGCGGCTCGTTGGTCGCTCTATTCAGATAAATAAATATTTTTATTTAAATAAATAAAGCGACCGTACTGGCTGGGGATCGAACCCAGTACCTTCCGCTCGGCAGATCGACACACTAACGCTGGAGCTACGGCCGGCCTTTCCCTCTCTATTTTATCATATTTTTATCACTTTTCGATAATAATAATACTTTTATGGACATGTATTTAATTTAAAGAGGTGAAAAGAATTATTTTAGTTGTAAAGAATAATAAATAAAAAGATCTCTATTTTTATTTGATGCTTGCTTGACATTTATACCTTGAGGTAAAACTCGTCCCAAAAACCGCAGTACCTACTCCGCCAATATGCTTGCATTCCACTTCTCTGAAAATCTCTTCTCTAGCTTAGCAATATCTTGATATAGAACCGTTCCTCGTGTTCATCTGAGACTATTACTAAATTTTTAGGAAAAAAGTGGGACTGCGTGAAATACAGCGCCAGAAAGTTCTCATTTCTACCGTACCGAGCGCTGCTGCGAAATTTTAAAAATCAACTGAAATGCACCAAGCCCCTATACTATTATATTATATATTCCCTTTCTTTCTCTCAAATCTACTTTGGCATTTTTACTAATAAATCGGTTAATTTGGTTTATTTTAAATTAAATTTATTTTATCCATCATACAGCAAGTAAGTGTAAAATTAATAATCTATACAATAATATAATTAATAAATAATATTGGTGTAAATTCAAGTAATTTTATATTTAACAGACTTTACTCTCCATATATTATAAAATCGGTACCTTATGTATATTAAACGATGATAAAAAGTTGATAATACATTTTTAAATATATTATTATTAGTAAAACTCTTCTACTAGGACATTTATTTTAAGTAAAAAAATATTTAATTTAAATGCTTTCTACAAGAAAAAATTACTAAATATATAAGAATATGCAATTAGTAGGTATACGGTATACTAGGCTTTACCAATAAACTAATAAACTTTTTTGAAAACGAAAATCTTTTGTCTTTTTAACTTTTCTAACCATACTGTCTGACTCTAAAGGCCTTGTTTAGGGATCCAGCGGCAATAAGAAAAGCCGATTATTTATATAATCTTCTACCTTGTTCGCATTTCAACTGAACTGTACTGAATGAATCAGATATTAGAAGTATATACAATTAAAAAAATACTGGTTTCTACGTTTTATCGAAGTTTATTACAATTTTTTAAATTAATTTCACAATAATTTTAAATAAGTTTGTGTTATTATTGCTTATTTGACTGAAGATAACAGTTCTGGCGTTGGGCTGTTGTACTGTTAAAGTTGTGTTGCTTTTAAAAGAAAAAAATTGGTCAAGTACGAGTCATTATCTTTATCTAAACTTTTTTCCGATTTAGGGTAGCTGCAACGACCTCCCGTAATCCTACTGTTATAACATAACAGCTGGTTTATATATATATATATATATATATATATATATATATATATATATATATATATAGATATATATATATATAGATATATATATATATATATATATATATATATATATATATATATATATATATATATATAGATATATATATATATATATATATATATATATATATATATATATATATATATATATATATATATATATATATATATATATATATATATATATATATATATATATATATATATATATATATATATATATATATATATATATATATATATAAAATATATAAAAACCAATTGTTTTGTTTTAACAGCAGGATGACCGGACGTCGTTGCAGCCAAACTTTTAATATTATTATTACTTCGTAGTGTATGCCTAAAGCAAAAATTCACGCAACGCCCACTGGTCATATACCAAATATTACAATTATAGGTTTAAAAACAACCCAGTGATTAGGAAATAAGTTCAAAAAAGAACTTTAAATTCGTTCTTCTCAAAACTGTGTTTTGTGACTAAACATAGTTTTTACTCGGTTCCGTGTATATAATTTAATTAAAGTCTTATTTATTAACACAATTTATTGTCACTAATTAACAAAATAAGAAACTCTAAACACTTAAAATTATCAAACTTATTTACAACTATTTATCTAAGGATTTTATTTTAAAAGGCGCGATACACAAGCACGACTATCGACATACTGATCGTCTGTTCCCCTTGCCTATAGGCCGTAGCTATTTATCGAAGTAAAACAGAAATCTATAAAATTAACTAGACTATTAGATGGGCATAGAGAAGATTTCGAATGTTCGCGTGTCTGCCGTTCGTTCGTTTGTCTGAATCATTCTCGTCTCTGCATTAGAGGTGAGCAAAGATTGTACGAATCGTTCATTTGAACGAGTATTAAAAATGAATCGTAAGACTCGATTCACTGCTTAAAATGCGGTTCGTTCAATCGAATCGTGGCCAACACGATGTTGTATTATTGTTCAGAGACTCGGCTTAAGAATAAACCAGGAGTAAACGCAAAACTTTTGTAGTCCGGCAAATTTTTATTGAAAAACGACAGACACACTATAAACAGAAACTACAACTACAGATTATTATCGTTGTCATGATATATACACATAAATTATGTGTATATATCTAAATTAGCCAGCCACACATACAAACAGAATTATCTGGTTATCTACCCACGGATAAAATTTGAACGAACGAGTTGTAAAAAAGAGTCGTAAGAATTGAATCGAATCACAATGCGATCGTTTCTACGGCTCGATTGTTCAATGAATCGTGAGAAATAATTCCCTGAATAGTTCGTTTAATTGAATCGGGCCCAGCACGGATTTGAACGATGAGCCGTAAAAAAGAGTCGTAAGAATTGAATCGGATCACAATGCGACTTTTTCGTTTCTAGGGCGCGGCGGTGCATAAACAAACATTATATATAATGAATGAGATAGGAAAGTTATTTACAAGAAAAAAAACTTATTTATATTGTGCTTAGTACGAGAGTATCTGTAATGCATTTAATTTTCACGTTAATTATTTTTGTTAAAATAATATTTACCGACTATAAACCATTTAAATGTCGGACTAAAAGACAAAATCGTGTTTTTATGCAACACCAAATAAAAAATATTGTTGGCCTCTGCTCAACATGATAAAAAAACGGTGTCAGCGATGGTTATTAAAAATAAAGATCGCTGTCATCTTATATGTAAAATTATATGAAAAATGACTGCAAGGAAAAACTTTTAAAAAAAATGCTGATTTTCGTCTTTAACAAGGCTATTTTCACCTAAAAGGTTCTTGTGTCAGAAATTATTCGCGAAACATCTATAACATAAAAATGCAAATCTATTACATTATATGAGGAATGTCATCGATGCTCATTTCCAACCCAACTGGACGCCATTTTTTTCGATCATGTACTATTTATTACCTATATGATTATTAAATCGGATTTAAATATACTCTAAAAATATTAAATTGGTATAAAGAAGTCCTTAATAAATAGTATATGAACTGGATTGATATAATTTAATATTATTGGTAAAATAATCAATCCAATTACGCCAGTGCCATAGAGTGTTGAAAAACAAATGAAAGAAATGTTTTTTCTAGTCCCTTAAGTAATTGTCCGACCAAATTATCGCCGGTAGTGCCAGTTACGATCTTGTTTTTCTGAAACGTAAATTTTGCATGGTTCGTTCAAGTGAACGAATCGTAGGAGTCGATTCAATATGACAAATCGAATCGTGTGATTCGATTCACTAAAAAGAATCGTAATGCTCATCACTGCTCTGCATCGATGCGATTCCAAAAGGTCATATTAGAGCGGGGCTGATTTTGCAAAAATAGTCTGCTTCTGGGGTACAGATATGTTAAAACCATAAAAGAATAGATATTTGGTAGAAAATTTGCCCAAAGAATCAGAGAAAAGTTTGACAGACGGCATCCAAAAATTACAGAATTAAATTAATACAAATTACCTGTGAAAAAAAATTACTGACGCAGCTGTCATGGTCATGTATCCTTTCGTTGACTACTTACCAATGTGGAGCAAGATAATCCGAAAAACAAACGGCTTCTAGCTGGCTTTGAAATGACAATCCATGACATATCACATAAAAATGGCAGCAATGTTCATATCAAGTCACCTCTGATGCCGTTTTTATTTTGATCGAATTGTATTTAAGTGTACGTCCTAATGGAAAATGACTTTGTTTTGATCTAAATTAATGTAATACTATACAGACGGCAATAAATAATTACAGTAAAATAAATTTAATTTCAATAATAAGCTTCCGTTTTTAGAACCAAATAAAATTCCACAATAAGAGGAACAAAAGATTTTCCATAGGAAAAAAATAATTGCATTATTGGGTTTTATGAGGTCTTTGATTGCCAGTGGTGAACCATAACCTTATTTTAATGCGATAATAAAGTCTCACTCGTAAATTTTGCTTTCAGTGTAAAGCTCCTGGTCATTATATATAATCTAAAACGTTTGATAGAGATTTCGTTTTTAAGAGTGAATAAAATTCTATAATTTTATGGCACTTTATTCTTCCCACAACGGATTGAGCTATTATGTTGTGCAGCCACTCTCGCTAGCTTTTCTTTTGCTCCATTGCATTTCTGCCTCCCCAAGTCATTATTATGACATTATATTACTGGAACAGTGAAGTCGTTCGTGGCAGTATCTACGAAAAGAAAAGTGGAAAGTTTTCTTTTACCATTATTTCTCGCGAATAATTAACACCTTCAAGATAATGCATTCCGTTTAGACTAGATTGTTGTAAAAACTGACAACTTTTAGAATATTCAAGATTCTTAAAGTGGAAAGTACAATTTTCATTTTTATTTTCGCTAAAAGCATTAAATATTATCTGTATGCTGTATACTATATAATTTTTTACTTGGGTTATATTAAAAAATAAAATTTACTATTTAATAATTAGTTATTGGTGCTCTAACGAAGAGATACAACTCTAAACTAGCTAAATCGACTGGCTGCTTAATGAATAGGCTGTGATAGTACGTATCTTTGCTTATATTAACCGAAGGAGTGTTGATTTCACCCGATTGATGCCGGACGTATGAATTCAAAGCAACAAACATATAATTTCAATACCTGGTTAATTATTTGAGATGTTCTAAGGTAGATGGACCATGGAAGGCCACTGTAAAGAATAAAAAGTTTTTATTAGTTCATTTACTGGATAGATGAAAGAAACAAATTATTAATAAACACTTTGCTTTATTGTGTAACATATACATTACTTTTTTATACTAAAGGTAATCACTAATTATTAAACTTAACTTTTATTTTTAACTCTTTCAAACGTCCTTGCAAGGAACAGGGCCCCATACAAGGCCAAAATATTTAACATATTTTAATCTTATTAAATATAATTAAATGTTTAACATATTTTAATCTTATTTAAAACACTCAAAAACATTCCTTGAATACAATCGTATAACTAAGAATATATTTTCGAAATTATTTAAAAATTATAGTAATGAGTAATACAACGATAACAAATAAGTTGCCAATGCGTTTTGGAATGAAATTACAAAAAAATTACCTATACTGGCCTTCTTATGAGTTTGTTCTTTGTAAGGCCAAAATTCAACTTTTTTAGCTAAAAAGTTGAATAGCCTTTATAAATAATAATATTATAAACTTAAAACATTGTTTCAACTTTCCCGGTACGTATTTATAACTAAAAACTAATGCCCACTTGCACCGTTTGTATAAACTTTGTTTAAAGGCTAAACAGTGATTAATTATACATATTTTATTATAAAATGTTCCTCGAAAAGCCCATGTACCCTAGCAAGGCCAACCGTCAAACTTTTGATTGGCCTTATAAGGAACCACCGGTATTTTTAACACTACCGATATTTTAACTAAAATCAAAGAAAAATTATTATTTTTTTCTTTAGTACCATAATAAACACTTATATTTGACAATTTACAGTAAAAAAATAAGAAAATAATAGGTTATTTAGATAAAAACTTACCTTTTTCTGTGTGCGCTAAACCTGTGTTTCCTAAACACGGAATAAACCTGCAAAGGAAAACTTACGTTATCTTATACAGGGTAATTTATATGGTATCACCAACATCGCAATATTCAACATGTTATATCTGTTTTTTTAAATACAACACCTTGTATATTATTTTTTTAGATGGAGGATTAAAAAGTAAACATTTTTTCTCTTTAAAGTGTTCGTAAATTTTTCATAAATCATATTACATATGGCTTTTCCAACAGTAATTTTTTTTCAAAGCCACCTAATATGATCTTTGTCTGGTATTTTACCATTGAAAATCCCATAAGTAATATAATAAAGCGAATATCTACATAACCGTCAAACATTTTGGAACAACTTCATTTTTAATTCTGCAGCTAAACGAGAAAAATATACAGGGTGTTGCATTTCAATAGAGCAAAGGAAAATTTACGTTAATTTTAAATATTCGGCTTTTCGTGACGCCATAAAAAACCCTGTATAAGAAAATGTAAATTTTTCTTCGCGGATTTATTGTTATCATTGGTGTTTAGGAAAAAATATAGTTCTCTAAGTATTAATAAAGTTATATTTACTCCAGTTTATAACCAATTTTTAGATATAGTGTTTTTAGCCAAAACTTTAGTAAATAAGAAATAGAATGGCAACTCCATATAGTGCTTCAAATAAAAATAATGTTAACTTAGCTATATTTTCCTAAACACCATGGATAACAGAATAAACCCGCAAAGGAACATTTACGTTATCTTATACAGGGTAATACATATATGGAATGTTTTTATGCTGAATCCAATTATCTGCAAAAAATGGGTGATGGAATTTAGAAAAACGTGTTCACAACTTTTTTTGTGGCACCCTGTATACGACCAAATATTTTTGAAATATGCACCATTATAAACCATGTAACATCTTTATAAAACTTTTTTATATATTCGACAATACAACGATAGTGGACTTGCACTAATAGACCACATTGTATGTCTAATACATGATATAATCAATTATATGGGGGTGGAATCTAATTTAAGTAAACACATCATGTGAACAAAAGTAACCAAAAAAGTTTCTCTGTTTTCCAATAGTTTGTTAGTAGGAGGACCATTTTTAATGCTCTGGAGCCAGAAATGGCTTAACACGAAATAAGTAAATTACCAACAGATATTCAGGCTGAGGCGACAAACGCCATATACAGACTACTTTCATTTAAATCCCGAATAACTTATGAAAAGGAATACAAAAATTTTCAAAAATGGAAGCAATTAAAAAACGTGCGAGAAGAAATACAGTTTTTAACCTATCCTCGCTGTTAAAGTATCATTATCTAATCTCCCTTGCGGTTAAAATACTATTTTATCTACTATTTTCGATAGATATAAGGCAATTTTGCTATGGAACAAAATAAACTTAAAACCACACATGTTCATATTCTACATATTTAAACAACTGTTTTATTTAATATGGTTAATTTTATATAGGTATATTTTATATACTTATCAAAATAAATTTTATGTAGTAATAAATTCTTGCAGTAAGTTACATAATGACTGTATAATAGGTATAATACAATATATTCCCGGATTGTCTTTACAAGACGAACTTTTTTATTATTGAAATTTTGAAAAAAATGCAATGCGTCATGTTGTCTTCAAATATAAATTAGAAACCTGTACTTTAATGTCTTTTGCGCCGTCTGGCGATGCGGAAGAAACTAAATTTGTAGTTCTATAAAATTACCATTGAGTATCTAGGGCCTGGTAACGCATTTCGTGTCAGGTAAAAGTATTATTCGGTAATCCCAAAACATCTTGTGGTATGAAATTTGATAAGTCTATTCGCATCAAATTTAAAATTACGAAAATAAATAACTTGTATGTAACGTCAGTAACTTGATGCTCTAATATATGCATAATTCATCTGACCATGATGAACATTTTCATTTATCTCAAAAATACGTTTACGTCATACGGTATTTAATACCAGCGAGATACGTATCAACTTTTTAGTCATTATTTAAGTGTATTAACAAAAACAAGAATATTTTTAGACAACAACACAAAGTCCACAAACACGTGTAACAGACCAGTTTTAATATAAATGTATGGGACCGAGATGTTCAGTCTTTTTCTTTCATCTTCAGGGAAATAGATAACCATTATTAACTCTTAGACTACACTAAGAAATGTCATAACAACAAAAACAATATCGGGAAAATCGTAACAATGGATCAGATACCTTGTGAGTTGGAAATCATAGAAAAAAATCGTCCTCTAAACGTACGACCTAATAAACAAAAAAAACATACTCAAAGAGTTGAAATAATGGATGGTGTGGTCCATCGGGTGTTTTAAAGTTAGGGTAACAAAAACAATCCCTCGATTAACCCTGTATAATATACCAAATACTAAAAGTTTATAAGAAACTTCGTTTACGACGAATTAAAGTTGATATAATTACATACCGCTTACTAAAAAAATCACGAAAACAGGGATAAAAAATAATAAAAATATAACACTTTAAATTTGAACAAATATTTCTTCTCCGTTACGTTTTTGCCTCTGAGTGTATACAGGGTGGTCCAAACTGTATTCCGGAAACTTCGGCAGATAAAATTAAGTAAAAAAGTTCGTACAAATGTATGTCCTAAAATCCACCGGTGTGAACTTAGCAGCCACAAGTTGGCGGCCAAAGAGCCGAGAGTTCCCGAATGCGAAATCGTATCTGAGGTAGAGTTTTCGCACATACGGAATATTATACAGGGTGTTTCAAAACAAATGCGAAAAACTTCAGGGGGCGATTCCTTGTTCAAAATAAAGGATAATGAACTTCATAAACGTTGGGTCAAAAAGTCAGCCATTAGGGATATCGCGGTACAAAGATGGCGGAAAAATAAAGTTTTATTTTTTTATCTTGGAAACGAAAAGAGATAGACTAATGAAATTTTATGGGAGCATTACTGTTATGAAAACACACTTTCTGGTAATTTTTCACTTTTAAAATGAGTAGAAGGGGCTGAAATAAACTACCCTATCATTCTTTGTTAACGAAATTTAAAGAAAATCTTATCAAACATTATGCAAAAAAATTAATTTGGGATAGCTTTGTTTTGTTTAGAAACTTTTTATCTCTTGTGTTTCTTTGATAAAACTGGCCGATTTGAAAATAAAAAATAAAATGTCAAAGCATTACATGTCAGGATAAAAACATTTTTAGATAAAGAATCTAAAGTGATAATAACGATAATAATAAGAATCTAGATAATAACGCATTGCAGTAGAGTAATGTCAATAAAATAATATTAGAAACATCCCCAAAAAGTGACAGCGACCGACTAGATTTTATCCCTAAAAAATTAGAGCAGCCCACTAGATTCTCTATCTAAAATGTTTTTTGTCCTGACATGTAATGCTTTACATTTTATTTTTAATTTCAAATCGGTGAGTTTTTATCAAAAAACATAAGAGATAAAAAAGTTTCTAAACAAACTAAACTATCCAAATTAATTTTTTATTAATTTTTGCATGTGTTTGATAAGCTTCTTTTTTAAATTTCGTTACCAAGAATGATAGGGGTAGTTTATTTCAACCCCTTGCACTCATTTTAAAAAGTGAAAAATTACCAGAAAGTGTTTTCATAACAGTAATGCTTTCCATAAAATTTCATTAGTCTATCGTTTTTCGTTTTCAAGGTAAAAAATAAAAACATTATTTTTCCGCCATCTTTGTACCGCGATATCTCCCTAATGGTTGACTTTTGACCCAACGTTTATAAAGCAAACTACCCTTTATTTTGAACAAGGAATCACCCCCTGAAGTTTTTCGCATTTGTTTTGAAACACCCTGTATATACTAAGGGCATTTTGTCAATCTATTAACCCTTAGAATATAAAAACAAATAAACCAAACTAAACCAAATCAACAAAAGGGTTTAGTTTGTATAGTAGCCGAATAATATTTGTAACAGTTCTTAAAATTAATGATAAACATTTGCAAAGGTAAAACATTAACATAATATTAGAAGCAATCAGATAATTATTTTTATTTTTTCAGTAAACACCTTTAAATTTAATATACTAAAGGGAAATTATACCCTTTCGAAACCGTATTCAAATTTTCTTGCAAATTCTTGCGAGGGTAGTAATGGGGGTAAATTAAAAAAAATATTTTGTATTCATACTTTATCTGAAAAGTAAGTAAGGGTTAAATTTAAAAAAAAATCTAATTACGTGTTTCGACTTAATTTGAGAAGAATACACCTCTAAATTTTGTGTATTAAAAGGAATTTGTATGCTTTCCACACTTTCGCTTTCAAACTTACTTGCAAACTACCGTCAAATTTAACTACCCTCAAATGTCATAATTAACTACCCTCGTACGGGTTTGCAAGTAAGTTTGAAAACGGAAGAATGAAAAGCATACATATTCCTTTTAATACACAAAAGTTAGAGGTGTGATCTTCTCAAATTAAGTCGGAATAAGTAATTAGATTTTTTTAAATTTAACCCTTTAACTACCCCCGTACGGGTTTGCAAGTAAATTTGAAAACGGAAGTATGAAAAGCATAAATATTCCTTTTAATACACAAAATTTAGAGGTGTATTCTTCTCAAATTAAGTCGGAATGCGTAGTTAGATTTTTTTAAATTTAACCCTTTAACTACCCCCGTAAGGGTTTGCAAGTAAATTTGAAAACGGAAGTATGAACGGCATAAATATTCCTTTTAATACACAAAATTTAGAGGTGTATTCATCTCAAATTAAGTCGGAATGCGTAATTAGATTTTTTTAAATTTAACCCTTTAACTACCCCCGTACAGGTTTGCAAGTAAATTTGAAAACGGAAGTATGAAAAGCATAAACATTCCTTTTAATACACAAAATTTAGAGGTGTATTCTTCTCAAATTAAGTCGGAATGCGTAATTAGATTTTTTTAAATTTAACCCTTTAACTACCCTCGTACGGGTTTGCAAGTAAATTTGAAAACGGAAGTATGAAAAGCATAAATATTCCTTTTAATACACAAAATTTAGAGGTGTATTCATCTCAAATTAAGTCGGAATGCCTAGTTAGATTTTTTTAAATTTAACCCTTTAACTACCCCCGTAAGGGTTTGCAAGTAAATTTGAAAACGGAAGTATGAAAAGCATAAATATTCCTTTTAATACACAAAATTTGGAGGTGTATTCTTCTCAAATTAAGTCGGAATACGTAATTAGTTTTTTTTTAATTCAAGGGTTTGGAAGTAAATTGTATACATTCCAATATAGAACGATATCAGTCGCACGAAACACGGTAATTTAGAGGTGTGTACATTTTTAGTCTTTTTTGAAATGAATCGGAATAATTCTATGATTATTTCAAATATTGTGTTAATGTAGGTACCCTTGAATATACTACTCATTAATTTTAAGATGTGTTTCCAATATTATTCGGCTACTATGCAAATTAAACCCTTCTGTTGGATATATTCCAAGAGCTATAATAGATTGACACAATAACGTCATATGTAATATTCCGCATGTGCGAAAACTCTACCTCAGATACTATTTCGCGTTCGGGATCTCTCGGCTATTTGGCTGCCAATTCGCGGCTGCCAAGTTCACACCGGTCTAAAATTCTTAGTTCCGGAGATAACGGTTGTAGAAGTTTCATTTTTATTTCGATTTTTCCAAATATTTTCTGAAGTAATGTCAATATTTGGATGAAAATTGGTATCGGGGAGTTTTTTGACATGAGAAATTTGATTTTAATGTCAATATGACTACTACTTGTAGAGGGCGCCACCGAGGGCGCCACCTACATATTTTTAAACTGGTTTGAAGAGTAATAACTTTTCGCCGGTACCTGTATAGAACTAATCTAAATATATATGTATTTACTACTAATATATAACTGTATAAAAAATATACATTTACGACATTTTTTACGTAAATAGGTCTCTTGGTAAAATTCGCTACGTGTAATGGTCCTCGAGATATTTAGAATCGAAAATATCAACACCTGTCATCATTGACATAAATTAAACATGACGACTTAGACTGAAATCATAAATTTGGAAAGTTGTACCAAAAGTCCAACAGAATTTGTTTTATCATCATTTTTTCGAAGAAATATTTATCATTAATTTAAAAAAATAAAAAATTTCCAAATTTCAGTCTTCTCTATCTACCTAATCAACATGTTTATTTTTTGTCAATAATGACATGTATTGACTATTTCCACTCTAAATATTTTGAGAACGGTTGCTTGTAGCGATCTTAACTAAGAGACATTTTTTACGTAAGCAATCACGGAAATGTATATTTTTTCACTCAGTAGTTTTATACAGGTACGGACGGAAAGTTATTGCTCTTCAAAACAGTTAAAACATATGTAGGTGACGCCCCCTAAAAAATAGGAGTCATATTGATATCAAAATCAAATTTCTCATGTCAAAAAACTCTCCGTCTCCAATTTTCATCCAAATATTGACGTTAATTTAGAAGTTATTTGGAAAAAATCGAAATAAAAATGAAACATTTACCCCTTATCTCCGAAATTAAGCATTTTAGGACAAATTTCCGGAATACAGTTCGGACCAACCTGTATTTCGAATAAAGAAGAGATATTCGAAGGCTGTTAAGAATGTTCGAATATTTCTATTAAATATCTACTTGAATAATATTTTAAATTCGTATTTTTTTTAATCAAATAGTAAATAAACAATATGACAATTCATGTTCATCGTGTAAACAACCGTTAGCTGCTAAAGGTAACTTTAGTTTCTCTAACAAAAATACCAATGTCACTTTAGCCCTATGTTTCTCCAAACCTTCTTGAAAACAATTAAAGATACCAAATGACAGCAACATTATTTTATAAATATTGCTGTTTTTATTAGTTGTATTAGGTTGATTAAAGTAGGATTATCAAACAGCTAAATTATAACTAGAAAAACTGACTTTTTTAAGAAAATTGATAGTTTTTTACCTTCTTCCACAGACTTCTTCATATCGTGAACTGTATTAGAAGGCATCTTCAGCTCGATCACATGAGTGCTAAGGTAATCGGAGATGCGATCCCAAAGGATATTCTCCACGGCACTTTCCCTTGCTTTCGGTTCATCCGGCAGAGCCTCTCTTTGCATTCTTTTGGACACTCGACCATTTGATTTGATTTTGACACCCACTCCAACATCCAACTCGTTTGGTAGTGTGTCAATGTACCTCAAAGCGCGTTCCTGAAAATAAATGTCAATTTAGTAAAACCATTTACTTCAAAACTTTTTTGAAAGCTATGTTGCGTTGTAATGTTATGTAGGAGATTATACAGGATGAGTTTTAAGTAAGTGCAAATATTTTTCCTTACTTATTAGGCCGGGGCGAAAAAGGCCGAAATTTTTTTTTTTTTGAAAAATGATATGTCATATAGATAAAAAGTTGTGTGGTAGGTCAAAAATCTTTGTGATTTTTTTTGGGATTTTTAAAATGATTTTAGCCGCGCCCCTGGGGGATGAAAGGGGTATTTTTTTTATTTCAATATTTTTGACGTCATATCGAAAAAACGATTTTATTAATGATAAAAATAAACCGGATTTTTTTTATTCGCAGTTTACTTAATTTTTAACCGCGCCCCGCTAAGGTAAAATATATCGTATTTATGGCCGTACCAGACCAGAAGTGCGAGATGAATAATCACGTCCACCGCACCACAAAAAAAATTATTTTGATAGAAGAAAAGACCAGACCATGATGCTTGTTAAAGGACATCGTATTACTAAACAGCAGAAACATATATATCGATAATTGTAGAGCCAGAAAGCACCTATTTTGGCAATACAAACATGAATACTTTCGGCACTGCTTTGAATATATCAAAAAGTATCATATCACTCATTGAAGCTAAATCTATTGACCTGAAATGTCTAACAGTTGTTGGATGTGGCTTATTGGATTATACAACTGCTGGAAATTCATATTAAAAGACTACTGCAATGGTTGATTTGCTTGCTTCACACCAACGAACTACCGCTGCGCCATCTCCTTGTAGACCTAGACGGACACACTAAATGACCTTATTCTTACTCTGGGCCTATTGGATCTAAGCTGGCAGCATGATAATCGAGACCAGTTGTAAATTTTCAGAAAATAGACACAGCTTTATGTCATGTCGATGAAAAAGATCTTAGCACAGACCAATAATATCAATACCGTATATGTGTTGCTGTCCGAGATGGAATCTGGCTGACAGTTTATCTGAGAAAGATCCGGGAAAGGTGAGTCATACAAGATGGCTAACAAGCTGCAGCAAACTGTTTACTGCGATTATATATTTCCACAGACTTGACTTCAGAAATCCTTGTTTTACTGGCTACGTTTGTCATGCAAGTTTATGCTCCTGTCTGGTTTTCTATAAGACACAGCCCGGCTCTCAGAATGGCTCTGTGCATTTGTGGCAATTAGTACACAAATCAAGACAGTTTCCTGATAAAATGAAAACTATCATCAAACGGGTAATTTCTACAAATGGTCACCACGAGAACATTCTTCTAGCGATGATATCCGACGAAAGACCACATATCAGAGAACTCGGAATCAGACGAATTTTGAAAGCAAGAGAAACACCGCCCAGACTGAGGGTATTTAGAGTTCCGAAAATAAATTTCGATGCCCAGGAAGATAGTTGATCGATTGGAGCCATTGTAATGTCACAGAGCCGCCTCTGACAAAGTGATCACGATTTGAGAGAGGCAATTCAAAGCAAGGCCTTCATAATTCCCAAAACAATCAAATTTCCATGTCACACTCAGGCGGTCGAGCGCTGTGAGAAATTAGTGACTGAGACATCTAGTAAGGTATGTGGTGAAGAATCAAGAGATAGCTACATTCGTGTCAAACTAGAAGCAAGAAGTTTTTTTTATCAGAATTTGAAACCAAAGAGCAGTATTTTTCGAGTAAGAGACCGAAAACAGATTAATAGATCGAAATTTGTATAAAGGAAGGAGGAAGGGGGCGTGGGGGATGGAACTCGACATAGAGTTAGTTACCTCCCGTGGTGAGTTCTGGATTGAAAAAGCGATTAATAAAAGTTTTATAAATAAATTAATTTATTATATTAAATCATCTCTTTTCCAAGCGAAAAACTGTATATATATTAACTTTTGAGTAAACAGGGGCGCAAGTAAATGATAAGATATATATATATATATATATATATATATATATATATATATATATATATATATATATATATATATATATATATATATATATATATTTTTTTTAATTCTGAGTCATTCTAAGAAACTTTAATGGATAGTTTAACACTTCCTTTGACCCTCTTACTTTATGTTCAACCCCCAAATATGGGGTTTTTCTGAAAATAAAATAAATAAAAAGTAAGTAGGGACTTTTGTATTCATGGATATTCTACTAGTTTCCTTACTTTAAATGACTTAAACTATTCAATGGAATGTTACATACAGGGTCGCTGATATGTATGGGAAGGGCTGATTATTAGGTAAAATATAAGAGGCACCGCAAAAAGTACAACACCCTGTATATTATTGAACATTTCGGTTCTTTCTTCAATTCTAAGCAAAAATCGAGATACATACTATGTACCTCAAACCAACCGTTTTCGAGTTATTGACTTTTAAAAATATCACTTAAAAAATTCTATTTAATTAATTTCGATATGTTCGGTTTCATTTAACGATGCCAATATGCGGAAACTGTGAAACTTAGTAATATTTGACATTAGTTTTCAAGTTACCATTTATATTGTTTAAGTGATATTTTTAAAAGTCAATAACTCGCAAACGGTTGGTTTGAGGTACATTGTGTGTATTTCGATTTTTGCTTAGAATTGAAGGAAGAACTGAAATATGCAATAATATACTGCGGTTCAATTTAAACTAAATGATCGTGTAAACAAATTTCTAGCCATGTTACTGAATTGTAAAAAACTGTCGAAGAAAAGTATCTACGATGTTTATATTACAGCGTAAAATAGCTAATATAACCAACCCAACAATATCGACATGTTTATTGCCACAAACCCGAAAATTTTTGCACCTCATATAGCAATTTTAAATTAAGTTGTGCCGGTTATAAGGTGTATCTACTGCCGCACCATAAATTTACGGCCGCTGTTAGGTCAAAAAATTTTAAATTGTTGGAAATAAATTGAATTTGAGAATATGGAACAACTTCGTGCACAGTTAAAAATGTGTAGTAGGTCTTAAACACTTTATTTTATTTGGTGTTTCTTAAAAACCTACTTTCTTTCTCAACCTACTAAGTTTCTTTCTACCCCTGGAAAGTCAATTTATTTTTTTTGTTCTAGTAATTATGAGTACAAGTATAATCAAAAACATACCCACCAAGCCAAAAACCTCACATTACATTTGCAACATTGCAGTCAATCCCCAAACAGTTTGCTTTGTAATGTTGATTTCTAATCGTTATGCCGTGATTGATGAAATCTTGCTACAAAAACATTGTTTTTGAATGATGATTAAAACGTTTTTTCTGCAACATTGCAAAGATTCAAATGAAGGATCCGCGCAAGTTAATAATAATTAATAATATAACAAATACACCATAAGATAAAAAAAACGGCGTCTAGTTGGCTTGGAAATGAATATCGATGACATTTCCCCATATAATTTTACATATAAAATGACAGCGATTTTCTTTTCATAGCCATCGCTGACGCTTTTTTCGATCAAATGGTATAAGTTAGGTTAGGTTAACGGACTTGTTTTTTTACGTTTTTGGTATCACGTTTTATGCTTTTCGAATGAGATTTTAATGAATGTAAATATATGTGTGTTTTCTATAGCAAATTTTGTTTATCTATAGCAAATTTTGTTTAGTTTGTTTTTAAGCTAAATTTTATGTTTTAGGTTAGCTTTTAGCCAACTGAAGATTGAAGTAGATAAAACCAGGATACGAATATATCATTATATTATCAATCTAATGATAAAATCACAAATAATATTCAGTATTAATTATTATTATTCTCAATAATATTTTTAATGTTGTCATTTGAAGATTTTTAAAAATAAAATAAAAGGGGCCTCAAAGATTACCGTACAAGAGGTAAGTTTCTCATTATTTTATTTATTAAAACTGATTGTTTTATTTTTACTACCTTAGAAATGATTGGATATAGATGTCAAAACTTTACCGAAGGGGAATTTGAAACTGTGAACAAGTCAATGCAACATGCGAAGACAAAATATGAAAGATCCAAAAATTAATTAAATATAAGTTTGCTTTTCCTTGTACATATACTTAAAGTTATACTTTTCAGTTTTTATTTTGAATAAAAGTATTGAGAATAATAATAATTATACTGAATATTATTTGTGATTTTATCATTAGATTGATAATATATAATGATATATTATCTGGTTTTATCTACTTCAATCTTCAGTTGGCTAAAAGCTAACCTAAAACATAAAATTTAGCTTAAAACAAACTAAACTAAACAAAATTTGCTATAAGATGAAAGCAAAGCTATTAAAATCGCATACCAAAACAAGTCATGCTGCCATTGATCAGCGTCGGCAGTAACTGAAAAGCTGTGTTTGCTATTAAAATATGTCATCGTATTTCAAGCCGTTGTGACTATAGCCGTGTGTGTGCGCGGATGAATCTTTGCAATGTTGCAGCATCATTCAAGCTGTGTTTTGTAACAGATTTCATCAATCGGCATTACAAGCATTGATTTTGTTATTAGTATCTATGACAATTACTAGAACAATCATTGACCAGTGAGTTTGCGCAAATAAATAAATGTTGGAACACTACGGTGAACATTCCATGTTCTCAAATTCAATTATTTCAACTGGTTCCACGACTGCTAGCCGTATGGTGCAGCAGTACATATAACCGGCACAGCAAAACCCAACATGTAATAAACATGTCGATATTGAGTTGATTATATTAATATTTTGCTAAACATCGTAGATACTTCGGCGGTTGGCATAACTAATACGATCATTCGGACCATTTCGCAATATATTATTGCATATTTCGGTTCTTCGAAATCGAAATACATACAATATACCTCAAACAAACCGTTTACGAGTTATCGCCTATTTTTTTTAAATATCACTTAAACAATATAAATGGTAACTTGAAAACTAATTTAAAATATCAAAAAAAAAAAAAAAAAAAAAAAAAAAAAAAAAGTCAATAACTCGAAAAACGAACGGTTATATGTAATGCGCGATTTAGAAACGAAGAAACCGAAATGTTCAACAGGGTGTTGTACTGCGGTGCGCCTCAGCCGCTTATAGCTATGAATGGTTAAAACAAGCAAACAACAAATCAGTAATAAATATTGCTTACTTTTATTTATTTTAAGCAGCATGGTTATGAAATGACCGGGGCGAATCAATAACAATCGATGATAACTTTAAATGACTCAAATAAAAAACTATATATATATATATATATATATATATATATATATATATATATATATATATATATATATATATATATATATATATATGTCTTAACTGCCAAAGACCAATGCCCTCATGAATTGTCTCAGCAGAACAAAACTTTGTTTGTGGGCTCTGCTGCTTTGAGACTCGTCTGTGTCTGTTTTCGTCTCGAAAAATGGTTTCAAGTGATAAAAAACCTGGTGAACACGAACACATACCTTACTCGTCACCTTTCGTGAAGGCTGTATGAGCCTTATCTCAAATCTCACGAAGATCGATATCTTCCTGGGCATCAGCCGAACTCTGCAGGCGTGTTCTCGTGCGGATGGTCGCGGCGTGTGCAGTTTGATGATGGTTCGACTATCGAAGCGATTGTATTGGCTGCCTGTGCAGGAAACTGGGCAGACGAGCACCATGACAACGCTGGGATCCAGTCTGTGATATCGCAATTGCTGCAGCATTCCCAGCCAGATTCCATCTCGCGATGATATTGATGCGTGCTGCATCGACATGACGTCGAAGTCGATGATCCGTCTGGGCTGGGGTAACTGGAAGTCTTTAAGATTTTCAGCAAGCGTCAACAACTGTTCGGAGTCATCATTGGCTTCGTGGTGACGATATGTTAGCGGTGCCATGTTGTATTGTAAAATAACTCTGTCGATAACTGTTTATGCGCTTTAGCGTCATGTCGCACTTGTTTAATGCGACCGCCATAGCGGGCAGTAAACTGCATCGTCCATTTTATCGTGTATTAAACGCTTCCCAGAACATGAAAAAAATGCAAGACCAGCCTATCGTTTTTCCGCCGTCGCCGGTAAGCAGGGAATCGCCTCTCTCCACGCTGCTTTCAAAAGTTTTGAGTAAATGGTTTTACTAAATTGTTGAGGGCGTGAGCACAGTCAAATCAGCATGCAGGCTGCCTGAAGGATCGCTCCACTGCGCGCGGTGCGATATGAGAGTCTATTTTAAAAAGTCGGTTTGGACCCGCCAGCTGTTTGTCTGTGTTAAAATCAATGTTTTGTCGACAATATCTTGTTCAGGCGGCAAAGTGACGATGACGGCCAGAAGAAAGTTACCTTTAACAACGATTCCCGCATTCAGTATAATGACGATTAAAAAAAAAATTCAGTAATAGAAATATTCAGGCATTTATGGCACAACTGCTAAATCAAAGCCAGGATATTCAATTCTAAATGGAATGAAATTAAATCATTTTATTTCGATTTTTTTCCAAATAACTTCTAAATTAACGTCAATATTGGATGAAAATTGGAGACGGAGGGATTTTTTTGACATGAAATTTGATTTTGATATCAATATGACTCCTATTTTTAGGGGGCGTCACCTACATATGTTTTAACTTTGAAGAGCAATAACTTTCCGTCCGTACCTGTATATACTGAGTGAAAAAAATATACATTTCCGTGATTGCTTACGTAAATGTCTCTTAGTTAAGATCGCTACAAGCAACCGTTCAAGTTATTTAAAGTGGAAATAGTCAATACATGTCATTTATTGACAAAAAAAAACATGTTGATTAGGTAGATAGAGAAGACTGAAATTTGGAAATTTTATTTTTAAATTAATGATAAATTTCTTCGAAAAATGATGATAAAACAAATTCTGTTGGACTTTTGGTACAACTTTCCAAATTATGATTTCAGTCTAAGAAATATTTAGCCAGCATGTTTAATTTATGTCCAATGATGACAGGTGTTGGTATTTTCGATTCTAAATATCTCGGGAACCACGTGGCAGATTTTGCAAGAGACCTATTTACGTAAAAAATGTCGTAAAATGTATATTTTTATACAGTTATATATTAGTAGTAAATACATATATATTTAGATTAGTTCTACTACAGGTACCGGCGAAAAGTTATTACTCATAAAAACAGTTAAAACAGCGCCCTCAATGTTCTGATAGTAGTCATATTGACGTCAAATCAAATTTCCATGAAAAACACCCAATACAATTTTCAAATATACATACTAGAAATATTTAATCGAAACTACAACCGTTATCTCCCCGGAACTAATTGAACATTAAATGAACCTGGCAGCCGCGAATTGGCAGCCAAATAGCCGAGAGATCCCGAACGCGAAATAGTATCTGAGGTAGAGTTTTCGCACATGCGGAATATTACATATGACGTTATTGTGTCAATCTATTATAGCTCTTGGAATATATCCAACAGAAGGGTTTAATTTGCATAGTAGCCGAATAATATTGGAAACACATCTTAAAATTAATGAGTAGTATATTCAAGGGTACCTACATTAACACAATATTTGAAATAATCATAGAATTGTTCCGATTCATTTCAAAAAAGACTAAAAATGTACACACCTCTAAATTAACGTGTTTCGTGCGACTGATATCGTTCTATATTGGAATGTATACAATTTACTTCCAAACCCTTGAATTAAAAAACTAATTACATTCCGACTTAATTTGAGAAGAATACACCTCCAAATTTTGTGTATTAAAAGGAATATTTATCACTTTTCATACTTCCGTTCAAAT
>NW_022146858.1:635555-660992 GCF_002938485.1 Sitophilus oryzae
TTCATAGTACTTCCGTTCAGTTACGTATTTTACTGCTAAAAGTTGCCGGATTAATATCAGTCTGAGCTGGCACATTAATATCATTAAGCCTTTTAAAATGTTAGCCTCTTGTTTATAAGGCTCTGACAACTGTTAAATTTCTTGAAATCCTTGCAAAAATAGTACGATGAGGCTGTGCGTCCTTTCAGGATACAATGTTCTATAATACGCATGACACTCAATAGGGTAAACAAAAATTAACTTTGCTGTCATATAAAGTGTCAGTTGGATTTCCAAGGCAGACTTGAGCTTTTGAACGAATTTTTAAAATCTAATTTTTTAGTGAATTTACATATTAATGAATGAGTGGATACCATCCATGGATTTTGGTAGGAACAGATGTCACATTTTGTATTTTAACCCGATCAAACGATCGGAGGTTGACTACGTATTGTAAAAACCAACGGAGATAGAGAAGGTGACATTGCCACATATCAATTTGCGCCTATCTACTTGGTTTGGTTGCAGAAAGGGTGACTTCAAAACCTTCACCGGATGTCAATAAATCTCATTTCTTAATAAAATTAATAGTTTATTTTTAAAGAAGTATGCGTAATAATATGTGTTATTAACCAGAGGATGTATGCGTTACTATTAAAGGACGTGTTTACTGTTTAAAGCGCTGAAACGTCTAGAACTATTGGCAACGTGGCTGCTAGTCTTCCAGAATGAAATGAGCCGTCTTTCCCACCACCCCTCGCGATGGCCATTGGTCCGTTATAGCGTACTACATTTAGCTTACGGTGTGTTGAAGTCGGAATCAAGTCGAAAGTTGACTTCAATTTGGTTTTCAGTTGCCAATTTTTGTTTAACGTACCTTTGAATTTGCGAATTTTCAATATGGTTGGACAGTGTCAAATGTGTGGAAAAATAAGCTCAAATTACCCGAATTTGTCTTTTCACATGTAGGTATTGTTATGTCATTTTATGCCGCCGTAATTGTATATAGGCGTCCCACAAGGGTCCCTCTCACAATTAAAATAATTTCTAATTATATTTGTTGAATTGATCTATTAAAACAGAAACGTAGTAGCCGGTAATTGAATTATAATTCGTCTCAATTACTACTAACTGTTGTAAGTCCTTAACAAAATTTGAATATAAACGTTGCATATATTTGAAAATTTTATTATATATACCAGAAAGTGACATTTTATTTTAAATTGCGTCATATTTTGGTCATTATACGATATTCTAAAGGAATCTTGCTCAACAAATAAACAAGGTGTTTACCCGTCCATTTTTATTTATTTTGTATATCTTATATCTACTTCGGTCTTGTTTAAACAAGTTTTTACCACCGTACAATACAAATACCTCTTCCTAGAGTTGTTTGTACGGTGTGTTTACCTTTTAAGCAGACTGTAAATACTTCTGGCTACTAGTTTATACATACCTATACCAGGTATTGGAGCCTCCACTTTTACACCTAATACGTTTTGGTTTTGTGATTTTATTTCAATCTTTACATAAGATCGAAGCCATTGGCACGTTTTAGTGCATCAACATACAGGGTGATTCAAACCACAATACATATACTTAAATACAGTTCATTGAAGATTGGGACGTTTAACTAAAACTTGATTGATTAAGCTACCTAAGTAATGGTTTTGTAAATAAACGTAATATTCATTATTATGCATCAGAAATCCCATACTGTATCACACAGATTTGATACTTGCCCTTTGATAAATGCCCTCTATTGAGAGACTAAAAGGTAATTGCCTCTTATCAGAGCCATTATAATACGAGAAGAAGACCGAAAGTCAAATATTGTCTTATAGCCTTGAAGAACGAAAATTTCTCATTAAAATAAATAGCCAGTTTTAAGTATAGGAAGTTATTAATAATACAAGATTAAACAACTATTACACAATACTTCATAGGAAGCTATCGATTGCGAACTTAATCGTTACTAATTACTAATTTTGAAAGTTCTTTTAAGATAAAAAAGGTAAAATTTCAAAACCCTAAACTACCATTTTGGATTCCAGCAGGGGAGTTCAAATAATGTCTTCTTCTAAACCAAGAAAAATTTAGCTATAAGTTTGCAACACCTCTAATTAGAAATTTGGACGAAAGAATATTTCTGTATTGCTGCTTAGGTAATTTTTCTGGAGATTAAACGTGAAGTTCTAAGTTCTCTTCTTCTGCCAGGGAAAATACGTAATTAAAATTACTTTTTAAGTCAAAGAAAGTCAAAAGGACAAGTTATTCTAAAAAAGGACAGGTGGCAGCCCTAGGTATTTCTGAATGGAAATTTAATAAAATCTACAGCTTTGGTTTGAAAAGTATGTTCCGGCCACCACCTATGATTACAAAATGTCTAAAATGTGCTACTATATGCCTCCCATATTCTAAAAACAAATTGAAGAGAAAGTCTGTGAAAAATTAATGCACAGAACCGGAAGCCTAGGTCACCCTTAAATATTCAAAGTAACTGGGGTTTTATATAAGTAACTGAAGTTTAAATTGAATATCGACGTTTAGACGATTTTCGAAAACTACTAACTTTTCAACATAAGTATATGGGATGTATTAATTATATTATTATAGTAGACCTTATAACAAGACTCATCTAACGAAAAAGTGTATGTAGTGTATATTTGGAGTACCTAATTACTTTACTTTTACTTTACTAAAATTAAATTCGTTCCAAAAACGATACGCCACTGGCCATTAGAACAATCCAAATGCGCCCATAATGCGCCTAGTTGCCGGGGTCGGGAATTTTAGACTTCTCTGTCTCTTCTTCCTTGTTTGACACATTGGAATGTTTGATACACTACCAGCGAGTATTTATGAATGAGATGTTCGGTCTATCTTTATAATGTCTTTTTTTTTTTTTTTTTTTTTTTATTTATTTTTTACTCTATCTAATAGGATAAAAATTAGTGGCGACATGAAAGCAAAACTGCTTCTTGTTATGCAGATTCTGAGAAGCTCAAAATATAAAACTATCAACTTATGTTGCAATACATACAATAGTTCTTAAGATATTGTCATTTAAAATAAACGTATTATTTTTGTTTTTGGCACAAATCCAGGCAAATCAAGATACAGGATTTTTCATAGAATTGTTTAAGACTTCTAATTGCTGTTTTGTCCCGTTTTAGCAGATTCGTATCTCTCATATTGGTTTCTGAGATGGCAAAAAAGAGCATCTTCTTGAGCGTCGAAATTTACATGTACCCCTATACAAAATCAACAAACATGGGTACTTGTTAGAAGAAATTCAATCGTATTTAAATTTAGAATGCAATGTGCAGGACCTGACAAGAAGCCTTTTATTGCTAAAATACTTAGATATTAATTATTAAAAAAAAAAAAAAAAAAAAAAAAATATCAAAATAACAAAAAATATTCTTTGAAAGTTGCCTTGGTGAAACAGGTTGTTGCCAAGTATAGTAGCTAGATGGGAATTTTAATTTTCAATTTTAAGAAATGTTAAAACTAAATAAATATAGCTACAATTTATTTTAATCCAAAATTGGCCGACTAAAATAAAATATATAAAAAAAAAAAAAAAAAAAAAAAAAAAAAAAAAATTTACAATTTGTGAACAAAGGGTAAAATTAAAACAAACAAAGAGATACAAAACAAGTATACAAATTACATTTATTACAGTCTTATTGTTTTAAAATAAACATTTATAAATGTTTTACAATGTCAAAGAATACTAAAAAATATAAACAAGGTCCACAAAATATTTACTATATTTTATATTAAATATAGTAATATAAATATTAGATCAGTGTTTTACAAGATCAAATTCAATCAAAATATAAGTCATTTACCTTGTCTAGTAAATGGATTTCAATGCTTTTACTTGAAATGTTATGTTTATGGTTTGATTTCAAATGGCGGGTGATTGTGCATTTTTTTTCGAGTTGTAATATTGAACTTTTAACTAACTCTGAGCTTGGAGTAGGTAGATAAAGACCTTGCTCCAGTTCCTGAGTGGATAAGTCTGAGATGGCCTTTCTTAGCACGTATTAAAGCAAAACGGATTCTATGAAAATAAATAAAAGGAAGGAGAGTTAATATTTTTAATTTTTAACAAAGGTCTGGCAATGAGTTCTGCTGGTTAGTCCCAGTGAATATCAGGGCAGCTCTCTTTTGGAACTTGAAAATGCAGTCAAATTGAGTGGCACAACACATTACCCCAGAATGGATGGGCATATTTGAGGCGCGACTCAAAAAGTGCATAATAAACAGTTCTAACCACTGACAAGTTAAGCTTCTTAGAAACAGATCTTAATGCAAAACAGGCGGAGCTTAATTTTTTCGACAAAGCGTTGATATACATGTCCCATTTCAGAGAATTGTCTACAGCAAGCCCTAAAATTTTACAGATTTTTGACGATGGTGGTGGTGCAGTTAAGTACAAAAGGCTGCATTGAGTTTTTATACGACAAAACTTTAGTTTAAAGAAATGTTGGACAAAGAGGTTCGAATCACTGAGATTTAATGGTGATTAAAGTCATTTGATATAATCCTATGAAGTGCCTTGACGTTCTTGTTGCTCCATGTGAAGCTAGTGTCGTCGTCCGCAAAAACACATATTTTACCACTGATGATTATGTTAGCAATGTCGTTAATAAAAAGAAACAAAATATAGGGCCTAGTACTGAGCATTTTGGTACTCCACATTCTATTAGCTTGTTAGAAGACAACGTATGGTACCCACCCTCACAAGTTGACTTCTGTTGCTCAGACACGACTTAAACCATTCGAGAGATGTTCTCCAGAACCCATAGTGCTGCAGTTTATTAGTGGGATCTTATACTGATTTACACACATTGGAGCCATAGAAAATCACAGAAAGGGTATTTGTTGGAATTATAGTTGGGGCTGGAGTAAACTTTATTAAGGAGGGACAACATAGCGTCATTTGTGGACTTGTTGCTTAGTAATCCAAATTGATGTTCAGTAGGTAAGTATTTTGTACTTAAACAGAAAGGATACCAGCCTTCTTTTAACCAACCATTCTATGATCTTAGATAGCGTTGTAAGGAGTGCAATTGGGCGGTAATTAGAAGCTTGATCTTTGTTTCCTCCCTTATACAGAGGGAATGATTATTGTCGTCTTCAGACATTTTGGGAAAAATACCATTTTAGATGACATATTGTTTTATTAAAGTAGTTAGGTGATTCAAAGTGCTTTCTAGCTGATTACAGCATTTTTAAAAGTTAGCCCGTCGCGTCGGTCCCAGATGGGGATTTATTTCTAATGGTATTAATTGTACTGTGAAGTTTTTCAACTAAACGGGTGAAAAAAGAAGCCCCAATGCAAGTTTACATTATCATTAGAGATATATGAAAATGGATCATGAGAAGGATATAATATGGAGTTAGTTAAATTTTTGGCTACATTTACAAAGTAATCGTAATATATTAACTTGTAACTATTTTTCGTGCCAGTTCGTGTATCTATTTCTTAATTTAAAAGTATTTCAAATATAAAGCATGTCAATATCTTGGCCCCACAAGAAAGTAAATTAATAGTATTTATTTCATATTAGATAAAATCAACAGAGGTACTTGCACATAAACGTTACGAAGTGTATATTAGTTAACAAGATAAAATCGATTAACTGGACGTGCCGCATTTCTAGTTATCGAAATAAACCTACATTGAGTAGAAAACAGTCAATTTAAAATCGGTCAATTTCTCCTTAGAGAGACTTGATTTATTTTATTGCCTTATGAGAGCAATTCTACGCGGCCTGTATTTGAACTAGTTTAGGTGCCATTGCCAGCTTGTAAAATAATTAATTGGATTAGTGAAATTCCGTGATAAAATTTTCATTACTATTGATATGGAGCGATCAACAATGATTGAAATAGGTGACAATACTATGTTAGAGATGTTATAATATAAATATTTAAAAATGGAAATATATTTATAATTTTATGTACCTACTTGAAACACGGTGTATATTAAAATGGAATTCAGGTTTTTCTTGTTAAAGCTATTTATCTTGTAAATAGCACGCAGTTTAATATAGACCGTCTTTGAATAAAGAGTTGTAAGTTTTATTTTCATATATTGCAAATTCAATACATAACAGTGGCGACGAGGATATTAAGAAATTAGAGACATCGTTAAATTAATTATAATGGCTAATATTTTTGGACCTTTAAGCATTTTTGATCCAAAAACATCAGTGTTCTCGGTATTTAGTGAACGTTTAAAACTGGTATATGAATTTGGTTTTAAAACTGAGACATGTGAACAGGAATTGGTCCGGTGTATTCCGGAAACTTCGGCGTATATTCTACGGAGATAAAATAGGTAAAAAATTCGTATAAATGTATGTCCTAAAATGCCCAGTTTCGGAGATACAGGGTGTAGAAAGTTTCATTTTTATTTCGATTTTTTCTAAATAATAATTTCTGAAGTAACGTCAATATTTGGAAAATTGGTGTCTAGAGACTTTTGACTGAGAAATTTGATTCTGATGTCAATATGACTCCCTACTAGTAGAGGGCGCCACCACGTAATGTTTAACTGTTTTGACGTAATAACTTTTTTGTCCGTACCACCTAATAAAACTACCGAGGAAAAAATGTACATCTCTGTGATTTTTACGTAAAAATATCTCTTTGTAAAAACCACTTGGAAACAACGGTTTTCAAGATATCTAGAGTGGAAATAGTGAATACATGCCATTATTGACGAAAATTAAACATGTTAATTAGATAGTTATTTCAGCACAAATAATAAATTTGTGAAATTTTTATTTTTTTAAAATTGTAATCATATTTTCTGCAAAGAATGATGATAAAACTGGTTTTGTTGAATTTTTGGTACAATAATATTTCGTTGCGCGAATATAGTATGGCAACTATTTAGTCAACATGTTGTTTATCCCGAGTATTATTGGGTATTGATAATTTCGATTCCAAATATCTAGAAAATCACATTACTCAGTAACGATTTTTTAAGAAGAGAGACTTTTTGCATGCAAAAAGCGTGCGTAAATGAAATATTTTTACTCAGTAGTTTTATACAGGTACGGACGAAAAAGTTATTACTCTTTCAAGCCAGTTCACAAAAAATGTAGATCAAAAAAATTCTGTGTCAAGAAACTCCCAGACGCTAATTTTAATACATATATTTTTTTTTTTTTTTTCATTATTTTGAAAAAGTCTCGAAACTAAGCATTTTTTGACATACATCTATACGAACATTTTGCCAATTTAATCACCTGCAGAATATGCCACCGAAGTTTCCGGAATACGGTCGGACCACCTGTATATGCTTCGTCTCCAACGAATTCTTCGATGTAGGCGTTTATTAATTCTTTTTTTACCAGAAGAACTGGTTCAAATAATGATAAGACTCAAAAAAATAAGATTAGTATAGAACATGATACTATAATATCACGAAGATTCATGAGATCCAGTTAACTCGGATAAGTCATAACAAACAAGGGGGTGTGACTATGGAATGGTTTGGCAAAACGTCTTGGTGTATTCTGGTGAATTATTGTTTTATTTTCCAAAAAAATTCGTAAAGTATAGTAAAAGGCACAATGCGTTAGAAGATTTATAAAACTCTTTTCTTACAAATATTCTGGAGTAGTATTTTATTTAGATACTTATGTTGCCATGTGTATCACATTATGTTTTTTAACCTTAAGGAAATAAAATAATTTAAACAATTTTTTTTTCTTTTCATGAAAAACCACAGAATCGTGTTTCTGGGGTCGAAATATACTACCCCTAAAATATTTGTACTTAAAGACTCACCCTGTATGATTATACACTAGATTTAGTGACATTATATCCGCTGATCGATATTGAACGCTTTAGGGCCCATATTTCCTAACTTTAGAGATTACCGGACCCCCAAAGAGTACTTTTTCTCGGACGAGACGTTTCTAGTAGGACCAGTGATGGCTCAAATGTATATTATTGTATAGTGGATACCCTCTTACATGTAATTTTTTAGAATAGTTTATAATATCTTAATGCGTTTTAATGTCAAAATGTATTACGTGCACGTAACTTAACCTATATTTTTTATTAAACTAATATTCGAATCGTTTTTATTGTTTCTTAGCTTTGGTTGTCATTTAAAATAGAAATGCCACATCATTAATGTCACTTTTTCCCTTTATAGGATGGTGGTACTAGATGCCAAACCCGAAGTTTTGTTTCTGGACTTTGCACATTTAGCCAAAATAAAATCATATGTCTTCTTTCTTAAATGTCGAAATGCGGTGAAACCTAGGACAAGCGCGCTAAACCTAGGTTTTACCAAAAACATGTGGTAAAAGGCCGAAAACTATTTATTTTGCTTCCATTTTGGACTTTTTCCAAACGGACCCAAACAGTAAATCTTAAGATTTACCACACCGCATTGGTAAAGTACGAATAAACAGAGTGGTAGTAAAACCAACCAACCCCATTAAATAACCACCTAACCAATGCATTAACACCTAAATATGGGCTAACCAACGCATTAACACCCTTCAAATAACCAACTAACCAATGCATTAACACCTTTAATAAACGGGGCTAACCAGTCATTAACACCATCAAATATGGGCCAATATAGTATTAACACTCTCTAAATAACCAGGTAAACTTAACTAGTTAATGCTTTTGGTAAATCCTATAGGTTTACCGCGCTTATCCTAGGTTTTACAGCATTTCGGACATTTACAGTAACAAATATCAGACTATCAAAAGAATCCTTTATGGGTATTTCCCACTGCTGCAAAGAAAAGTAATACAAAATAAAATAGTTATTTTTTGTAACGCTATGCGATAAACCTAAACGGACACTGCTTGTCAATAGGTTTGGAATTATAAAATTTGCCGAAAAAAGTTCTTAACGTTTCGGAAAGTTTTTCTCTTTCCGTCGTCGGAAGTAAGAAAAATATAAAGAATCAAGGAAAAAAACTATTTAGGCCAAATTGAACTATTCGAGGAATACTTTACTTTTTTACCCCGAGCAGATACGTCTACAAGAAATAGTTGACGTTCTGTTAAAATGTTTTTTTTATATATTTTTTAGTTAAACTTCAAAATTAACAATTACTACCTGATAACAATTACTAGGTAAAACCAAAAAGCTTGAAACTTTCTGTATGATTATTTTTTTAAATTTTACGTATGTTATGTTTGTTTATGTTATGTTCTTTAAAATCAATGAAGCGATTGCCATGCATTACTAACATCTAGATGCATGAGCAATACATTTATTTTTATTAGATTGTGATAAAAGCTCTTTTATTTTTTTAGGACTATCGCTTCTTTCATTATAATTTTGGCGTTATTAAAATTTATTCTGTGCCCTGTGTGTCCCATGAATGCTGAGAAATCTTAGATTTGTGAAATCTCCCTTTCTTAAATAGTCTTTATGTTCTTTAATTCTAACATTTAAGGGTCTAGATGTTTCACCAATGTTAAATTTATCGCATTCACAGGGTTTTGGTATATTACATTTTTTGTTTGTTGTTCTGTGTATTTATTTATTGGTTTGGTATGTGATAAAATGGATCTAAGTGTATTTTACGTTGGGTTTGAAAGATGTTGGTATGTTATATTGTTTCCTATCCTTCTTATTTTTCCGAAAAAAAAAAAAAAAAAAAAAAAAAAAAAGTTGTATATATTGTGTATTGGTATCATTGTGTCTATGATTTGGGGTTTGTATGTATTGCTCATGCATTTGCAGATGTTAGTAATGTATGGCAATTCCTTCTTTGATTTTAAAGAACATAACATGAAATAAACATAAACGTAAAAGATTTAAAAATAATCATACAGAGGTTGGAACTTTTGGTTTTACCTTATTAAGTAATAATAATTGTTATCAGGTGACATTGTGTTTTATATAATGTCATTTTAACAGAACGTCAACGATTTCTTAGACGTATCTCTGTTTAAAAGTGATGTTCTCGAATCGTTTCAGATTTAAAATATTTTAAATGGTTTTTCTTGATTCTTCATATTTTTTACCGACGACGGAAAGAGAAAACTCTCCGAAACGTTAAGAATTATTTTTTCTTTGTTAGACAAATTTACATAACTGTAAACACAACTTCTTTTCTACAACTGGTTTAACGCTAGTGTTTACAAAAATAACTGGCCTTTTATTTTGTAGATTTTTCTAGCAGTGCAGTGGCGAAATACCCAAAAGTTTTGGATAGTATAGATTAATACACATAGGTATAGACATTTTTTACAAATATAAGACGATACGTTACAAAAATCTATATCGTGAAACGATAATCGTTAAAATTTCAATGCCTAGTAAACAAAAACAGAGATGTCTTTGTATATCGACATCCATTTTATACTACTGGAAGTAGCTGTAAAATATCGACATCACGATAGGTAAATAATAAAATAAAAAAAATTTTTAATTTTCTGAAAAATAATGTCAAAGGGTACTGGTTTAAGGAAAATAGAATTAAAGTTAATTAATCAATCTTTAAGGCATAAGATTTGGTAAGTGTTATTATTAATAAAATAATTTTTTTTTTTTTTATTTATGTTGTTTTATTTATTCCTGTGGAATATTACAAATTTGTATTTTGTGCATATATTATATTGATAAAGAGATAATAATATTTTTTTTTTTTTTGTTAAGTTTTTTATGAAGGTTATTGTTAAATATAATATGCGAGAAGTTTCTTGAAGCTTGATAGTGGTAATAATTGTATTTTTTATGTTTTTTGGTATATGGTGCTTGTTCTTGTTTGTTATTATTAACACATACCGTTTTTTTATTAAATTAAATCGATTACATTTTTCCAGTTTTATACAGTTTTTTTTCACAATGTTTTGAAGTAATACTTGTCAGTCCAGATTTTTAAATATATTAATTTCCTTTATATACGTTGGTTGTACCAACTTATTTCTTTGTAAAATAAAATAAACTACTGAAATTAAAGGTAATAAACACATCTATCACTGTCAAAGGATCTTGTCGTTGGACCAGACTATATATTAATTTTTCTGCTATGTGTGTTCCAATTGTACCCACTTATTTCTATGTAAGAGCCAAATAGGCAGCTTTGAAAATGGAAATAGCAGTTACATCTATCACTGTCCAGGATCTTATCGTTGGTCAGACTATACAATTTTAAGCTCACAGTCCTTCTTTTCGGCACTCACCTTCAAGCACAACGAAAACTCCTTTTTGCCGCATTCGTGCAAAAACTCGAACGCAGCCTTGTATATCCTTAACTCCTCTTTGGAACCGTCGTCTTCTTCACCCCGAACCACCGTCCTAGCACTACCAACCACCAAGAAGAAGAACAACGACACCGACAGGATAAATCTCGAAAAGCTGATGATGGTAGTGCCCATGGCGAAGCTGTGGCGCGGTACTACTGCGGCCCAAACGGCGGCTCGTCACCGTTTTATCGTAAGGGAGGAGCGGAGGGTACCTATATTTTTCAAACGACCCGATCGAGACTAGGATGGTGGTACCGGACTGGTTCTAAAGTGGAGTTAAATAGAATCGTTACAGTGGGTTAAACGAGATCGCCGTCCGTCTGTCTTGTTATATTCTCATATTTTACACTGATGAAAAACGCTGGCGTGAAATTTCATTCAGCCTCGAAACCTCCTTCGGTTTGGTTTTTTGTCATTTCCGCCGTTTTTCATACGGGTTGGAATTTTCGTATATGAGAGAAAATCTAATGGGAGAATATTCATGTTAATTCTGTTTATTCGATCACGCTTTCGCTCCAGTTATTAAGTTGCAAAAATTGTAATGAAAACCGTCATATGGAAGCTGTAGTTAGTGAAAATGATATTTTACTATCTTGGTATAGGTACTCCGAAATATAATTATTGTATAGTCTGTCCAACAACAAGATCCTTGACAGTGATAGATGTGTCTGTCATTTTAATTTCAAAGTATTTTATTTTAATTTACAAAGAAATAAGTTGGTACAATTGAAACGCATAGCAGAAAATTAATATATTTAAAATTTGACTAACAAGTGATTACTTCAAAATATTATGAAAAACTGTATAAAACTGAAAAAATGTAATTAACTCGATTACATTTTTTCAGTTTTATACAGTTTTTCATAATATTTTGAAGTAATCACTTGTTTACTTAAAAAAATGGTATGTGTTAATACAAAACAAACAAGAACAAAACACCACATACCAAAAAACTGTAAAAAAGAACTATTTCTTACTTTCAAGCTTCAAGAGACTTCCCGCATTTATTATCCAGCATATTATTTATCAATATAACTTATGTACAAATACAAATTTGTAATATTCCACAGGAATAATTAAAAAAAACATAAAACATAAATAAAACAAACTATTTTATTAATAACACTTACCAAATTTTGGTAAAAATGCATCATTTCCCAAAACGCAGGGTATTTAATATTTTTATACATAAGTTGACACAAAATTGTAACCTATAATTTGGCAAGACTTTGACAAGCCTCAAAAATCTAAAGGCAAGTTCATACGCATCCGCGTCCGTTTGTCGTTCATCTTTCCGTCAAACCAATAAAATATGATCTGTCATTTTTGAAATAAACCAATAAAACTGGTTAAAAACAACAAGAGACGACGCATGACGGATTTAGATTTAAACCCATCCATTGTTAACTTAAAGAATATTAGAAACTTTTTTCAGTAAAATAAATAGATTGGCATGGTACGTCATCTGCTTTTCTTCTGTCATCGTCTGTGGAAATCTTACCTGAGAAAAAAAACAGACTATAGTAACAATACCTATCCGGAAAATTGCTCGTAAACAAATGACCGAAGGAAATTTTACCGAAAGGAAGATTGCCCTAATGGAAAATTGCCCGAAAAGATATTTTCCCCCCCCCCAAAAAATTACCAGACCAGAAAGTTACATGAAAATTAAAAAAACAGGACATTTAAAAATTAAATGTATTGAAATGTCCTGTTTTAGAGCAATCTTGTACCAAAGATCGCCGTTTCCGGAAACTTTTATTTCAGAAAATTGCAATTCGTTTTCGGGTATTTCTTCTTCGGTCAATTGTAAATCGGGGAACTTTTCAATATCCGTTGAAGTATGTTGCATCAATCCATCAAAATTTGGAATTCGTAATCATCTTTAGCCAGCAATTTTCTGAATAAAGTGCGAGTTTCCAAATAAGAAGAACACAAATAAAAAAAAGATAATTTCCTAAATGTCCTTGTATTTATAATCCACTGAAATATATAACCCTTCTCAACGTCTCTTTGTTCATAAACAAATTGGCCTTGGCTAAATATGAAACATTAGGGGAAATCACATTTTACTATTAGAAAAATATTACCAAACTAAAACATCGCACTACAGTGTACCAAAGGTTATGGCACGAATGGTTGTCTTCACGGCGCACTCAGTGATGAGGTTTTCTGGTGTTTCCCCATCTTCACTACAGAATCTGCATTCGCCGTTGTTTTTTAACTTCAATTTACCAGGGTGTTCATTTAAGAGTCAGTGTCCTGTTGAAAACCCCCTGACAATCCAAAGATTGTTCTTACTTAATCAAGGAAAATCTTTGATTTTTGTCGGTTGTAAGTTCTGAGAAATTTCTTCGAGTGTTAAAACCCCATTTCCATTCCAGGTTACGGATGAAGTCTTCCAGGTTTTTGAGTTCCACTTTAAGTTGGTTCCCACTTCTTGGTTGCAACAAGCATAAGCAGGAGTGGGATGTATTATTAGGAATAGAGAGAGAAAATATCTACGAAAATTATATCAGAAAGGATACTAAAGATATTTTTTGAGCTAAATGAAAATGAGTTACTGAATACTCATGTCAGTCATATCAGTCACTCATGAGTACTTTATAGTCCAAACGAAGATAGCAAGGTAGAGAGCCTTGCTATCTTCGCCTATCAATAGGCCCTTGCAGCCACAGTAGAGGGTCCCACCTGGAACCCACTCTTAATCTAACTCAACAACTCAAGTCCTGAGAAATGTCTTGGTCTGTCTTAGACCGTTAGATGATTTCCAGTCCAAGTTACGGATGGAGCAATGTTCTTGAGATTCGCTATAAGTTGGCTTCCATTTGAGAAGCAGAACGGTTCTGATTCAGTTATTGGCGTGTTCGCTCCTTCTCTAGTTACATCGATTGCTTTATCATTACCTAATATTCCTTGGTGGTCTGGTACCCAGAGTAGAAGGACTGTATTTTCTTTGCCTAATTGTTTAGCTTCTCTAGGAAATAGAAAAATTCTTAATTGTATTTCCTTCTGTGAATATCATTTTTAACATGAAATTAAAATAACATACTTCAAAAACGATCCAACCTTTAAGGCATTATACAAAAATGTGTTCAGAATTTCATGTAGAATGCAAAATGAGGAATATAAATCGTATCTTCCGTGTAAATCTGTACAAGAATGTGAAAAATAAGGGCCAGAAAGCAGTATTGCCAGAAATTTTCGGCCAAATTTATTCAACGAGTCTTAAAAATCCTTCATATTCTTTCAACTTTACAAAAAAAAATCCTGATCTTGTGAAAAATCAACAAATTTCATGTTTCATATATTGTACCTATTGTGTAAATATCAGAAAATTTTATAGTTATTTTTTATACAAGATGATAAAATGGTACCTAGGTACTTAATTTCGGGAGACGATAATGCAATTTTATCGTCGTGTATAAAACAATATTTTTTCCCTAGCGAGTTACGTTTAAAAAATATTTAGAAATTATTATTTCAAGGAATTTATTACGAGTAGGAAAAATATTGTGCTGGGTTGGCGTTGGTTTCTATGATAATTTGATAAATAAATAAAACTGTCTCTTTAGTTGTGAGTTTTGAGTCAATATTTTTTAATTCTCTTTCGTGTCGATTGCTGATTGAATTGGAGCCAGAAATGACTCAAAACGAAATAAGTAAATTACCAACAGATATTCAGGCTGAGGCGACGAACGCCATATCCAAACTACTTCCATTTAAATCCCGAATAACTTATGAAAAAGAATAAATACAAGAATTTTCAAAAATCGAAGCAATTAAAAAACGTGCGAGAAGAAATAAAATTCTTAACCTATCCTCGCTGTTAAAATACTATTTTATCTACCATTTTTGATAGATAGAAGGCAATTTTAACAGTTGCTATGGAAAAAAAATAATTCTTTACAATGACTGCTTGAATCGAGAAAAATAAATCGTGCTAGACGCCATGATCAGCTAATTTATTAGATATGTTTTCCGTTTACCTATTTATTTCTTTTCAACATCAAGAATTTTGGTTTATTTATGGTAGGTGTGTAATAAGACATGTCAAAAGATAAAAATGAATCTATTACTTTTTTGTTAAATTTTAAAAAAAATTTTGAATTGCGGACTTTTTGACAGCAACATTTCATTAAACTGAGGCATTTTTAATTAAAACACCGTTAAAGTAAAAAATAGATGTAGGAAAAACAACAAATAATACTCCTACTACCTATTTTAACAATTTTTATTGTGCAAAACTGCCAGAAGCCTTCATATTGCCTTCTTTTTCGATAAAAATCCTTTACCCTTTCAATCGACAAAGTTTGACTGTAAAATCCTCCGTATTGAAGGAAATACTTCAATTCTGGCAACACTGCCAGAAAGTGAAAATATTTTTCAAAGGAACTGCACTTGGAAGTGTAGCCGTAACTTGAAACATTCATATTTGAAACTAAATTAAATATCAAAAATGTTCTAATGAGCCAGGTGCACATGTATGGATGAACATGTAGAACAGGTAATTTTATAAGTCTTTCGAATATTAAATTTTATTAGATTCATTTAGCGAATAACAACTTTCCTGTCCTAATTTTACTGTGGCAAACTAAACCACAAAATACTCAAAACTGATGCTAGCAACACTATAAGCTAGCTATAAAATTACCTCTGAATGACTGTTTACGTTTGAGCGCAATCTGTAGTAAACAAATAACTAGGTTATAAATATGACGCTCTTCATTTAAAGAAAAAAATTAAGTATAATTTATAGCTGACATAATTATTGTCAAGGCACTGTAATAACAGTAAATTTCTTGTATACTTCTAAGAAATTGAGTGAGATGAAAATATTAATTAAAACGTGTAATATAAGGCAATTTCATTCTAGAAAAATCGGACATTCAAGAAATTGATCAAGAAGAACTGAAATGAGGACATTTCATTCATATATCTTAAAACGTTTAGTGTGTATTTTAACTAAACTTTCGATTAACCTGGTATACTGATAGAACAGAAGCTGGACTATTTAAGGAATATCTAAAGGCAAGCTTATTCTCTTCTATTCTTTCATATTCCAGGCAAAAATCTTCGCTATTCCATAATGCGCGAGAAAAATGAACTGGCCGATCAAACTGGCAAACTGAAACACTCAGGCGGCACTTAACCCATACGCACATCAAATCACATTTACGATGTGTTTACATTATTAGATGTAGACACAGGGTGACACAATTCCCCCGATGTAAATATGCTACGTTTACACATTGTAGTTCAACACGTATGCACAAAGGTTAAACGTCTTCCTCACAATGTAGCCACAGTATATATACACAAAGTAAGGGGTACACAGTGTGCCGTAGGATACACAGTGCTTGTGTATTACGTTTAAACTATGTTTACACATTGCAGTTGTGACTACCGCGTGTATACGTATGTATTTTGCTTCGTATATACATCTTGTGCTAGATAAAACTACTTCTTATGAACGAATTTAGGAAATAATACAAGTTTTGATGCCTAAATTTTCGTTCTTTTTAAGAAATATTTATTCAATGATGCCAATTATATATTTTAGAACGAAAATTAGGAAGGCAAAACTTTGTATTTTCCAAAAAGTATCTGGATCGTAAGTTCAAGAGGAAGTAGCCTTAAAATTGTTCCATTTTGGTTTTGTAGATTAAATGTACCACTTTTTCTTCCATAACATGGATTAAGTGGTTAAAAAAATAAAATTCTTATATTTCTTTATTATCATGGAATGCAATAGCGCAAATAACACAATAATAATAATTATTTACACTGCAGAAACCAGAAGTAAGAAAACACTGTAATAGAACAGAATTTGTATCAAAATGTATTAAAAATATAAGTACCTAATATAACAACTTACTAAAATGGTAAACACTGGTATATCGCCACGATTTGGTGGACCCCGTTTAGTCATTTTTTTCTCCTCTTTTCCCTCCAAGCAGTTGGTTTATTAGCATACTCATTCATCAAGCACTCTGTTGGACTTTGTTGTATTTTATTTCCAGATTAACAATCTCACCCTTAAATTTTATATGAAACTGATTATTGAATATTAAACATATCTGTATATTGATCCATCAATAACTTACTGAATATCAGTGTAAGAAGTTCCTTTGAGGTGTTTAAATCTTTCTTTCTCTGGTCCATTTAGATTTTATTATTTCCAAATTAAAAAAAATATATTGCAGAGCTAACTCAGCTAACCTCTTTATCATTATACGAGAATATTTGGAGTTTTCATTCATTGGAGTCAAAATTTGGTAAATTGGGTATCGAGTTAGGGAAGAGTCGCTGCTATAATATTAATAATACTCTTAGGAAGGTGTAACAAGGTAATTAAAAACTTGTACTTACCTTAAAATCTCTTTTAAGCTACACACAAATCGAACATTTATATAGAGCTTCCGAATGATAAAACAACAATGGCTGCTAAACACATACCACTAAAAAGAGAAAGAAAAAAGGAGAGAGGACACATAAGATACACTTGGTCGGTGTATCTACGCTGAGGCTATCCGCGCATGCGCACACCTTCATTTCATGCTAGAATGTAGACACAACAGTACACTATTACAAAGTGTCTATATAGATATTTATACTATGTGTATACGTCACATTTTTACAAGGTGTGTACTATAGGCACAACTATGATACGAAGTTATCACACATACATATATATATGGACTTATACATTGTATGTCTCATATACCGACGTCAGATTTCATCATTTTAATAATTATTTGTTACGTTACAAAAAACTCTTTAGAATCTTTAGAATATAAACCTGCGTGTATCTCATATGTATATGTTAGAACTAGATGAACACTTAGGTTCACTTTAACATATGTTGTTTGTCATGTGTCTCCCTTGTAGAAACGTAATTTCATTTGGACATGCAATATGGGAAGGCATTCATAAGCCCAAAGGTAAAATAAAAATAAAATAAATGCCTTTATTGTCAAAAAAAAAATTACAATTTGTAGACAAAGGTAATGTAAACAAACAAACGAAAGAGAATACAAAACATTAGACAAATAACATTGTCAGTATTATTGTTTAAAATAAGCATTTATAAATGTTTACAATGTCAAGGAACAAAAAAAAAATAAAAATAAGATTCAAAAATATTTAGTAAGTTTATATCAAATATCAATGGCCTCTAGACAAATTTACCTCGATGTCATTGGTAAATATAGTAATAGCAAACATTAGACCAATGTTTACAAGGTCAAATTCGATTATCAAAATATAAGTAATTTACGGCGTAGAAAGCCTTGTCTAGCAAATAAGATTTCAATGCTTTGCGAAATGAAGAAAATGATGTTATGGATTTGATTTCAAATGGCAGGTGATTGTGCATTTTTTTCGAGTTGTATAATAATGAACTTTTAACTAACTCTGAGCGTGGAGTAGGAAGATAAAGATCTTGCTCCGCGTTCCTGAGTGGATAAGTGTGAGATGGCCTTTCTTGAGAAGCTGATACATGCTTACGTATTAGGCAAACGGATTTATAAATAAATAAGGAAGGAAGAGTTAATATTTTAATTTTTTTAAAAGTCCTGGCAATGAGTTCTGCTGTTTAGTCCCAGTGAATATCGAACAGCTCTCTTCTGGAACTTGAAAATGCGGTCAAATTGAGTTGCACAACACGTGCCCCAGAATGGAAGGGCATATCTGAGGTGCGACTCAAAATGTGCATAATAAACAGTTCTAGCAAAAATATGATGCTAATTAAAATTCTGTCTATCAAAATCAATCAAAGAATGAAAACGAAATTATATTACCATAGAAACGCCTTTTGATTTTTAAGACGACCATAATTTTTTTCTAAAAATTTTTAAGAAAATACCATAATTTTATGTTTTTTTTTTAATTTTCTCTAAAACGATATGGAAATTTGGAAAAGTATAATTTAGAATACCTACTCAAATTTTTTTATGAAGAACGCATTTTTTTCAAAATGTCAATAATCAAAAATTTTTTCCTCTTGTAAAGGCAATCCAGGGACATACTGTATATCTTATATGTTTTTTAAGTCATGAGTAAAAAGTCAAGTAATTGGGAACATAATAGCTATATACACCCTAAAAATTACCAAACTTTTCAATAATATACTATGTGTATTCAATTTTAGGGCTTCTGATTTTATGCGCGACATATTTCTTATATTTATGATAATTAGTAATTTCAAATACTGCAATAATTACTCTCCCAGTCTTTTTATATAGATCTATCTAATGAAGCGGTAAAAGAAACTCGTCTAGAAATCGACAGATATAATTAAAAGGAGTTTTTACTTAAACTGCGAATTTTTCTCCGTTTTTAGTAAAACTAGTTTTACGAAGAGAAATGTAGCCGAAGAAAGAATAAGATCGCATTTATAATTAGTCTGTTACCCTACAAAGTTTTTACTCAATTTTTTAACTTAGAAATACAGTAAAAGCTGGTTTTTAAATTGTTCTAAACATTATTATTTTATTTCGAATATTTCTACTGACTTTTTTTCTGAGTAAAACATTTTCTTAAACTCAACTCGCTCTAAAATCCACCGATATAAACCTCTTATCTACTTTTTAGTTATATAGAATATTGTCTAACTAGATTGTCAGAATCTGCAAATCGCTTCAATTGGGAGAATATCATTGAGCTTGCAACGCCATCTTAGTGAACCAACTACAGATTGTTCTACTGAATGAATTGTTTCGCCTTTCGCTGACCTAGGGATTTTTCCACATTTCTGGATATTTCTAGGCCCCTTGGTGTAGTGTAGCCATTTTTCATATTGTTTTTTCATCACTTACAAAGGTTCTGGGCTTATGAATGGCATTGGTGCGCTTTATTTGGCTATTTTACCTGACTTGACTGAAACATTCCTACACTATCTCAATGTATGTAGAGTACTCACACAACACCGAGGGGCGTAGTTTAGAATTAACTAGGCCAACACTAGTTTAGAATTAACTTCTATGGAACTGAGTTCCTTTAGCGCTGCTTACCGATCTGTGAAGATAGCAACTGAACGATGTGTTCTTTGCAGTCCTGATTTCTTCTTCAAAATAATGCATTGTCGTTATTTCTGCTTAAAAAATGTGACATCCTTGGATAAACCTTGACAAGGACAAGGCTATCTGTTAAATAGAATCTTATATTACAATTTACCTCAGTATACAACAGTGACGAGGGGCCGTTAATTTAAAACAACGGCCTTTTTAATCGATATTATGTCAATCTGTTTTGTACCTAAAAACAATTATAGCTTTTAGAATAATTATTAAAGTATACTTTAACTAAATGCAACGGAAATCCGATGATGCATTCAGGAGCAAAGGCCGTCCTCCAACCAGATGGCATGACGACTTAAGGCGTATCCACAGTAACTGGATGCAAATAGCTAAGAGATAGGAAAGATAGGGAGTTATGCAAGCAAACGAGGAAGACCTACGTCCACCAGTGGACTTTAGTGGCTGGTTGATGATAATGATGATAAACGGAAATTTACAATTAATCTTTTATTTATATTTTATTATATTTATTTTTTATCTTTTTGGTCGATTGTAGGTAATCAATACAGCTTCATTTACTGTTAAATCGGTGTTTTTTGATCCAGCTTCGTAATGTCCTATATCTGGATTAGGTACTTTCGACTAATACATATAACATTGTAAGTTAGTAAAAAGATATGAAAAAATAGAGACAACCGAATATGGAGACAAATAAGAGTAGAGACATTGTTCACAGGTATGTTTCCATAGTGAAAAAAGATAAACAAAGAGCCAGCTACCACGTTGCGGGAGCAGTTCCAGCGTGGAGCATGTATTGGCAAAGGGGGGTTTTTAGTCGGTAAAAACCCGACACGGGCCACGACCATCCAACATCGGGTGTCTTATGAAGATTTTCCCCTCCATAAAAAAAATATGAAAAAATAGAGACAACCGAATATGGAGACAAATAAGAGTAGAGTCCTTGTTCACAGGTATGTTTCCATAGTGAAAAAAGAAAGATAAACAAAGAGTTAAAAAAATATCTTAAACATCGTTTAGTATCTTAGAATGCAGCTCGTAAAAATGGATGACGTGGAGAATACGAATCCATAACAGAGCACTGCATAGTTTTAATTGTCTACAACGACAAGTTAAATACATCTTCGAGATACCAACTGGCGCTGATCGGACAATTATTGTTTTGATAGATAGAACGTAAAATGTGTATGTAGCTTGTTTTTAGCTAACGGACGGGTTGTAGGAGTCAATTTGATTTGACCAATGGAACTGACGATGATTCGATTCGCTAAAAACAATAATTGTAATGCTCTATCATATACAGGGTGCTACAAATTCGAGGTACGAGTACTGGTAACTCTGTAACCGTAATAGTCGTATCTATTACGGTATCTATTACATAGTTAAATTGGAGCAAAGTTGCTCTTTGGGATGTTCACCAAGATGCCATCAAAAAAGTTTTAAAAATTTCAAGGATTGCTGAATTTTTGTGGAGAAACCGGATATTTTTAAAAACCAATTTTATTTTTTCCTGTAGATACTTTTTAGAAAATCAAAAAACTAATTGCACATTCTCATAGCCACTTTATTAGGGTTATCTGATAGTATTTTTAGATTTTCAAATCAGCTGATAATTTGTGAGATACAGAGGTCAACTTAATTTTTTTAAATACGGACCTGCATTTTTTATTTCAGATTTTAAAAGAACTCGCTCTCCTGAGCATAATAATATGCCACACTTAATATTTTTTTTTGTTTTAAAAATTTGGACACAATTTTAAACTAATTTCAAGTCCGGCTCTGTTTTTTTAATATTTAATATATTCATCGTTACAATATTGATAAGCTTCCAAACTTAACAGTGACGTGGATTGAATACGGAAAATTAAATGCAATAAAATAATATTAATAAAATGTAATATAAACAATTAAATCATTTCCCCGGAAGATGGATTGGAAATGGTAGAGCAGTATAATGGCCAGCGAGGTACCTGGACCGTCTGATGAGGTCAAGTAATTCGACAGGTCCAAATTTTACAAAAAAGTGAAATCAACACATCTCGGCAGTTACAATAAAGAGTACAAAATGCATTCGAAAGTATAAGAAAATTTATTTGAAAGCTATAAATAAAATTGAACGAAAAATAAATTTGTGCAATAGGAAGGGTGGTAACCCTTTCGAACATGTAGACTATGTAAAGCATTAGAAACTAGTTTGTAGAAGTTAATTTATTCATAATAACTACGATTAATATTATGCAAATTATTAGATCGTACACTGATAATTTCAAATTCACAATAAGAAAAGTTAAAAATGATATATTTAAATTGCTTATCTGGATATTATTTATTTGAATCTTTCAATTGGCTCTATTTTCCTTATTCAATGTTAATTAGCACTGATCAATATTGTTGCGATGAATATAATCAGATTAAATCATTTAAAAAACATAGTGGGACTTGAAATTTTTTTTAATAATAAAAAAATCGCGGACTTTCAAAATCTAAAATATAAAATGCAGGTCTGTATTTAAAAAAAAATAAGTTGGCCTCTGTATCTCACAAATTATCAGCTAATTTGAAAATCTAAAAATACTATGAGGTATGATGAGCCCTAATAAAGTGGCTATGAGAATGTGCAATTAGTATTTTTATTTTCTAAAATGTAACGACAGGAAAAAATAAAATTAGTGTTCAAAAAAATACGGTTTTTCCAAAAAACTCAGCAATCCTTGAAATTTTTAAAACTTTTTTGATGGTATCTTGGTGAACAGTCCAAGGCACAACTTTGCTCCAATTTAACCATCTTCTTATCTATTACGGTTTCCGAGATACCAATGCTCGTACCTCAAATTTGTAGCACCCTGTATAATAATAATCACCACTAATGTATGTAGTTATAAAAGGAAATAATATATTTATCAAAAATTCGCTATTAAGACAAATATTTTGCATAATCTACGAGTAAACAACATGCCTCCCCCAAGCTCTTAGACCTAGTGGACTACTTCCTAAAGCTGTTTAGACCGAGCATGCCGCATGGCGCGGCGCGTCGTGATATTTTCTCCTAGCAGATAGCATGCCATCTAGCACAATAACTTTAGACATCAAAACAAGAGAATGAGTGCGTCTACCAAGTACCTTGTGAATGCGGTAGTCTATTTAGTGCTCACGACTTGCTACAAAAACGTTCTAAAAATGAACGACTTAACGAGCGAGAAATAATGTCAGTTATTGAAAACCATGTATGGTCCAAGGCTGCACAACATAAATTGGTGGGAAACCCGGATTGGCCATAGGGAAATTCATTGGGAGAAAGCGTAAATTAAAAAAATATATATATTTGTATCACACAATAATAACATCTTCAGCAACCCAAGTATGGAAAATTTCACAATATGGCACCGCATAGAAAAAGTATCAATGCATGTATTGGCCTGGCGTTTGCAGTAGAAAAACTCCACGCTTAACATCACAACCCAACTCCGTCATTGATAAAGATCACCCAAGCTTTGTGTAAAAAAATTAAAATAAAAGACAAATTCAAACAAAAGTGCAACGGAAATCTCGACGTTAACAACTAATTAAAAACGTCTAAATTTTAAAAAAAATATAAAGGTTAAAAATATTGTGCTGTTATATGTTTTCCACACTGTTTATGGAAGTATGGAAGCATAGACTCTAAAAAAGATGCATATGGAGAAACTGGATTAATTTGAGTTCTCTAGGAGGATTTTACGAATATCCTGTATTGACAGCGTTACTAATGCTAAGGATGTAATAAGGATAGGAAAAGAACCAGAGATCCAACTGATCATAAAAAAAGGAAACTCGAATATATCCATAATATGAGAGAGCAGTGATACGCTTTGTTACAACTTATAATTCAAGGTAAAATTAGGGACAAAATGTCAGTTTTAAGATTCAGTTTTAAGAGTCTATTACGCTGTACTTTCGGGTCGCTCTCAGTAGTCTGGTAAAGCGGGTGTGTGGTCGAAGGAAATATATATTATATTTCAGAAATCTGCCTAAAGCTTAGCCCGATCATGTCGTGTTAAGCCACACTTAAAATTACAAACACACGTGCTTTGATTAAGGCTTGAGGTTTGTAGAGTTTCAGCATTTGCCATAAAATAGCGAACAATTTGTTACAAAATGATATAAATTATATGTCACTGTAATCACAAAACTTCAGTCTATTTCCGTATTCTAAGGGAATTTTAAATTATGTCTTTATTTTCGAGAAAATTTAGTCCAAACATAAGGAATATTTTGTTAATGTTTGACCATCAAAATCTTAAAAATAAAGAAGTCTGAAAATGTGCTACAATGTAGAATGTAGAATGTAGAATGAGTAAGAGGGGGGGTTAATCAATGTGACCTTAAAGATCTATTGTGCCCCCCTTCCTTGAGTCATCACACAATCTATAACCCAACATACACCTGTTTTAGCCTCCTCTGACATCAGTTCTTCCTCCGAGGGTACACACCCTTCCACGGTTGGAGTTTGGTCCTCCGTGCCGCTCTTCACAGTCGAGGAGCTTATCTCCGGCTGAGGAACCCGTGAGGTGAACGCTGGAGGATCTGTCTGCATGTTCTGCACCTCTTTAACTTGGTCTCTCCTTAGACCTGATACCGGGATTGTCCCGTATCTATAATAGAGGATCTGCCCCTCTTTCTCTATTGCCTCCTTAGATTTGAGGTCCATTCCTATTGTGATGACCTGACCATGACCCTCCTCCCTCGAGTTGATGATTCGCCAACTCGAGGTCCTTACATAAAAGTTCTGACCTTGGATAGGCAGGTAAGTGGTGTCTTTCCCCTTGCTCCTCGGCAGAAAGACCGTTATGGCCGCCCATTTAGAGATGTTTTCTCCCTTCACTGCAACCAGTTCCGGCCCCTGCCAATTTTTAAGCTTAGGTGCGATTTCCACTAACTAATTCGCCGATTCTTGAGATACACAGTCTATGAGGAGCGTATCCCCGCAAAACGCAGCTGACCCACATTTTGTAGATCGTTGTGTTGGGATCCGATCGCCACTACTTCTTCCAGTATAGCCTCTTCTAGTGACGTTTGCTGATCGGTGGTCAGAGCAACCTCTGGGAAATCCTTTGGCAGCACCGCCATTTTCACTTGTCCAGCAATAGCGGCAAAGCTGGTGATACATCCCTGCTTGCCTCCC
>NW_022146858.1:671769-684986 GCF_002938485.1 Sitophilus oryzae
TTAAAACAAAATCATAAATACAGCAGAGCGAGAGGTGAGAGAGACAAGAGAAGAAGGGCGCGAGAGGAGAAGAGAGAGAGAGGAGAGAGAATATCGGCTCAATTCCAGACAACTAACGACCATAAATTCTACCGAGAGCGCGAGAGAGCGAGAGAGAGAAAGATAGAGGGCGCTATGTCACAGTTACTGTGGTAATCACTAAATTTGACGTTAGCCAAATAGATAAAAGAAAAAAAAAAAGTAAATCTTGAAATTTCTTAGGGAGGGAGAGAGGGAGAGAGCGCCGCGCGTGAGTAGAGACCAGGGGTGTGACAGTAAACCGGAAAAATGGAAAAGTGCTGCCGAGCGCGAGCCGCGAGAGAGAAAGGCGAGCGCGAGATGGTCCTAGACAAAAGATCCTTTGAATGAGCAAAAAACGAAGTGAGGAAGTCACATTTCTATTGATCGTCAATTTCTGTTTACGGACGAGCGTATCTCTCTCTCTATCTCTCATGAAAGTTAATGAGAGAGAGAGAGAAATAATTATTAATTCGATGCGAACGATGTCGCTGGTACACGCCAGTATATATAAAATGAATTGGAAAATTGGAAACAGTTTTGGCGCGGTTCTACCCAGGAAGAAAGCATGGTTCTCTAGACTGTCCTAGACAAAAACCTTTGATAATATAGCGAGAGAGAGCGAATTCTATCACTTTCTATAGTATGTCTTCAATTTCCTTGTAACGGAACATTTTTTCACGTCGCGTCCTCTTTTTTCGGTGTCAGCCAATGTTCAACTCCCCGAGGCCCCTGGCAAGTCGCGCCATTTTAAAAAAAAATTTATGCCCGTTAGATTTTGATGGAAGTTTTTTAATATTCCGGCTGAAATTTATAAGTACAAAGATGTTTTTTGTTATAGATAGTTCTTTGTCAAACTTTAATAAACTATATAATGTATTAATTAACATGAATAAAGATTAAATCGACGTTTTGCGTAATAGTAGGTATGAGCCATTATATATATGAGAGAGAGAGGTATATATATAACTGTTTTTATATTTTAGCTTAGACCAAAGGATCTTGGATATTTCTTTACCGAGAGAGGAGCGGGATCGTGATTGAGCATGAAAGCAAGTGTAGACAGAGAGAGAGAGCGAGAGAGCGAGAGAGTATCTTCTTCTATTATATCAGAGAGCGAGGAGAGCACGAGAGTTTATCCTATTTACGTATTTTCATTAAGCAATAAGCAATAAGTTTATTGTATGAATTATTTAAAATACAAATATTATAATGTAATATCATATTTTATTATTATTTTTGTGTATACAAGGTGCTTTAAAGTGTGGCGGATATACCATATTATGTTTTTTACAAATATTTTTGAATTCCAGGTTTGTACATGGTCCCTGTTATGTTCCTGCTTCCAGTTATTTAGTTTACGCCCAGTGAAGCGTGAAAAACATTTATTTATCTTCAAGTTTCTCTAAGTCTGTTACTGTTACTTTACTAATTTACTTTACAGCATCTCTGATGTTATTAAAAATTGATATTGAACAGTGTTTAATGTGTTTTATAGCTCTTAATTGTGTTGATTTGCATATTTACATTTCTAAATCCAAATAAATATTTTGAAATAATTTGTTGATAATTATACTAGAAGAGTAAAAAAGTATATAAGCAACTTAAACCTCCTAAACAGCCCGCCATTAAAACGAAAACGGAAATAAAATTCAATAAAATTGAAATGTCCAGTATGTCATGTCAAATGTCCCAGCCGCCATATCTGAAAAATTAGTTACCCAGGCAGCCCAACGCGTTTCCATAATTTAAACAATTGACTTGACACTCTTGTATTTATTATTTAATGGTAGAGACTACGTTAACCCAGCGCCTTCGCCTTTCTGCTTAAAATTTTATGTTTATATTTGAATCAAAGATTAATTTTAAAGTTCACTGATATATTAGTACCTATATAAAAATACAAAAAAAAAAAAAGTATTTTTTATTTATTTTACAGAGTTTCATGTAAATAATCGTAAGTCGACAGGCTGTCTAATGAATAGACCGGGATTTATAGATTTAAAGCGAACGAAAAAAAAATCAAACAACGAATACAACCATATATTTCTTTTATCTAAAATCCTTATCGTTTATTTAAGATTACCTTATCGTCTTTTGGAAACACGTGCATTTTTGCAGTTTTGTTAGTTTCTTTGCAAGATGCAACACAACAAAAAAAACACATTTTGACAGTTAAAAAATAAATAAACATTTTTTTTTTTTTTTTTTTTTAAAATTTAGAAAGGAAGAAAATAAAAAACAAACCGTATTGCAGACGCAGGCCCAAATTCTATAAAAATCAAATTTTTCCTGCGAAAATCGGGCTTTTTTCACTGAGAAAGTATTTTTTGATTTATCAGCAATCATTGTCCAGTTGACAATAATATTCAGGGTGATTTCTAATTAGTCTAAAAATGTGTTGATTCCTCATGTGTCTTAAAAACAATTATAATATATATATATAACATTTTTTTTTTTTTTTTTTTTTTTTTTTTGTGAAAGTCAAATTTTAAAAAAAATACAATATATTTTTTTTTTATACATATATTCTGTGGTATAATCCTTTATCTTGAGTTTCCTTCTTCATCAGCGTGTTTGAGAAAAAAAATACTATTAAGAGCCCACCGTAATTCTTTTTCTATCGACTTTTCTTTTTAGATAATTAGGAACACCTGTATATGCAATCAAACAAGCACCAAATAAAACTAAGTAACCTCTAAAAATTATTTTTTCCTACCACTACCGACATACCGTGTTTAGTATTCTAATTAATTCACAAAAATCCCCATAAATTTTCCAGGCAAAGAGCCCTTTACAATTTTGAACAGCAGTTTTTATTCCTCCCAAAAAATTAAATTTTTTCTCAAAAAGGTTAAGTTAGATATAGAGTATTTGGTATCAAAATAATCAATAATAAAAAAAAAATTCACAAAAAATTTACAGAGAATTTAATAATGTAATAAAAAATATTTTTTATATTATATTTAAAAACAAGAAAAGTTGAATGTCAACTCCGTATTTCCTGAAGTGCCGCCATATGAAAATATTTTAATCGAGATAATCGTTATGAAACACTGAGTGCAAAAATCCTCCGATCTAGATATGTGTCTCTAAGAATTCCTAACGAACGCTCATCATTGTCTTGAAAAATCAAGCAGCGAAAGCAAAACATTACAGAATAATCTAAATCTACTTGAGTTTCCAAGACAGACGTACATACTATGCCTGAGGAAAAACATTTTTTAACAATTACTATAGAAAAAGGCTATCTATGTTTTCATTACAATTTAACCATGATTCAGCCATCTTCAGGTCAAGTTCAAGACCACTTTATTTACTTCAATTTAGTGACATCTAGGATAAACAATTACTCAAATACACGATACCAACGATACGCGGTACATCTTCTATTTCTTCGTTCAAGTAAGTCTGGTCTTCAGCACCAGGTGACGCAGTTTTCACTTCGAAGAAATATTTCTTGATAAAATGGTGAATGAATTTATTTCGATTCTTAGATAAATGATAAAATTATAATCAAGCAGAGCAAAGAAACTATACCAGTGAAATTAATCACTTATCCCCCCATTTTGGAAAATGGTTTAAATTCAACAGATACCCTATTTTCAATATTTTTTTATATAAAACCAACAGCCATTTAACCCTCAACGGCGTGGTGGGGTCCAGCAGACTTCAAGCACTATTTAAACCTCTGGAAATGTTTACTTTTAAGAATTAGGCCTCGCGCGCCATTTACCTTTAAGTTAGGGTACCAATGCAACTGTTAAATGCGCACTTCATTTTATCAAGTATTGTCCCTACCAGCGGGGGCTAAAGCTTCATGGGTCCGTGTGGACCAACCCAAGAATGTTACATTATATAGGATGGGTAGTCTAAAAAGTGTGCCCCACTGGGAACCTATTTTTAGGCATTAAATTGAGTGGTTGATGAACTTAAAGAGGCTTAAGTGAGATGAAGACCATCAAGACATTGATTTTTCTCCAAAGAGTAACCATAACTCCGATTCTAAATCTCTACTAAGAAGAGAAAAATGAATAAACAGTACAGAAGTGTAAATGGCAAACCAAATGTCAATGGAGAAATGACAAAAAACAAAAATCTCAAGAATCAAATGTGCACGATCCATGTGCGGCAAATGCAGATCCTATATTAGCATGAACTTATTGAAAAAAGTTATACATACAAGGTTGCAGTTTTGTTGAAAATAATTTGTGTTATTACTTTAGCTTCAATTTCAGTTTCATTCTTCTCTGCCTTATCCATATGACAACGTCGTTTGTTTGGCACTTTTCTCTTATGTTTACATTTCTCTGTCTGTCCCTCAAAGTGTACCAGCTCAATTTCATAAGTTCGGTAGGATTCTCTTGTTACTGATGTTTCAGCCTGGTTTCCGCCACCATATGTCATCAACTGGTCGTATGCAGGGTGTATATTCTTTACTTACATTCTGTACTCAAATGTTTGTTTCTCCATATGGGATATTTAAGATTTCCTGATATTGCGGCAGCATTATTGGCTTGTTTCCTTACTTCTTCCAGGAATCCTGAGCTTGTAAATTTGCATCCGAGGTATTCGAATGACATTATCTGATCAATAAGTTTGTTTTATTACCAATTTGCACCATAGAGGCTCCTTTGTAATGGTCATGCATTTGGTCTTATTGTGGAAATTTGCATGTTAAGTTTTTCCTGTCTGTTAAAAGCTTATAGCATTCTTTGGAGGTCGTCCTCTAACTCTGTAATAAGTACTGCGTCATCGGAATAGCATAATATGTTTACTTTATGCATTCCAATTCGATATCCTAATCCAATATTCTTGACGGTTTTTATAACTTGATCCATGATTGTGATGAATAACAGAGGGCTGAGCGTCGCTGCGAATACCAGTTTGGTATTTCGAATGCTGCGTAAGTAAAGTTTGTTCCTTATGGTGTTGTTGTGTTAAGTCCTAAAGTCTGTGATTCTTCAGACATTACTGCTTCCAAGACGTGAAAGATGTCTTTTATTTGGACTCTATCAAAGGCCCTTGTTAAATCTATAAAAAATAAAGGCTGAATTATATTCTAAGGATTTCAACTAGTTGCCTGAGTATGTATAGTGCATCGGTAGTTGGTCCGTTTCTTCGGAATCCTTGTGTTCCTCGCATAGCACATTGAGAAGATTGTCCGCAAATGACTATCAGAATTTAGCGAGGTCTCAGTAATTATTCCTCTATAGTTTGCTGGATCTGTTTATCTCCCTTTAAAAAATGGGTATTGTTATACTTTGTTTCAATTCTTCTGGTATTTTCTTATGTTGTAATATAAGTTAAACATTTTTGTGTATTCCTCTATGATAGCCGTGCCTGCGTTTTTTATTAGCTCGTTTGGTATTTTATCTTGATTAGGAGATTTTCTATTTTTAAGTTTCCTTATTGTCTCTTCTACTTGCTTGTAAGTGATTTGCGCATGATCATGTATATATATTGTGCATTGCACATATATTGTTTCTTGTGCTTCCATTAGTTCATCTGTTTCTGCGTATAAGTCTCTAAAATATTTTTCCCACGTATCTTCTGCAGTTGTTCTTAGTTGTATTGGTTCATTTGTTTCTGCGTATAAGTCTTTTTTTCGCCTCCATTTCGCTACTAAACCGCTGCCAATATTCTTCTATAATTCTCGACTCATAATATCCTTTCCTTATCGGTATAGATATTCGTTTCCGGTGTGAAATTTCTTTATTGTAAGTATTTTCCTCTTTTCCCTGTAATTTTCTTGACTTCTAATGTAAACCAATGTTTAATGTTCGGTCTTCTATTGTGTGATACAGTACGTGTTCCTAAAGCTTCTTTAGCACCTTTGCAGATGTTTTCTTCAGTTTGTCCAAGCTGTTGTAGGAGTATCAAACTGTACTATGGGGTTAAGAGTGAAATGTGTTTGGCATCTGTTTGAAAAACGTTGTTTAGTGCTTTCGTGGTCGAGGGATCCCATGAATTTTTCAGTTTTATGCAGGGTCCTTTTTGGATAGCGGCGCACCTATTCGTATCTTTCTTAGCACAAGTTTGTGATCTGTTCCAATGCTGGCTGAGGATAAGACTCTTATGTCTATATTTGGAGGTAAAGAAACTTCGATTGTAGATATAATCGATTATGATTTATTGTTTCTATGTCATAGAGGGTATTGTTGTTCTTTATGGAAAATAAGTGTTGTTTATTCTCAGTTCGTTCTGTCCACAGAAATCGGTCAAAATTTCGCCATTTCTATTTTTATGCGCGTTATATTTTTGTTTTATTCCATCCACTACCGCGTTTCCAATTCTTGCGTTTAAATCCCCTAACAGAATTATCTTTTCATGTCTTGGTATTTTGTCTATCGCTGACTGTAGATTTTCGTAGAAGTCCATTGAAATTTCTTCAGGTTTATTAATGTCGGGTACGTACACTGATATAATGTGAATGGGTTGGTCAAACATAATCTTTACTCTCAGGATTCTGTCGCACACGTATTCTATGCTTTCTATATTCTGTTCATATTTATCATTTATAGCTACTCCAACGCCTGATGTTGCTCTTTGGTTTTTTGGTACGCCTGAGAAAGGCGTACGCCTAAGAAAGGCTGTTGGCCTAAGAAAGGCTCTTGGTACGCCTAAGAAAGGCTGAAAAATATAATTTTTTATTTATTTATTAATCTCTGAAATCTCTGAAACTATCGGAATATATTTACTCATATCTTAGAATTATGTATAGTAATCTGAAAGCAAGCCCAAAATGCAATAATATACAGAGTGTTCCATATAAAAAAAATCACCCCGAGCCACTCACACTTTTTTGAGCCATCACAGATGCGCTACAGACCTATTTTATAAATTTATAATCATATCTATAACCATACCAAGATCTTATATGACTATTTCTGTAGAATTATCAAGGTAAATAAAAAATCTCTTAAAAGAATTGATATAGAAGAGATGTTTTTATCATATCTAATAAAAATGATTTGTGATAGGACATTGGTAAAGGAATTTAATCTTATAGGATTTATGGGAATAGGATCTGAACTTTGCCATTTTAAGGATATTGAATAGCAGCGGGCTGCTATTTTTCAATAAATTTTGTTTTATATAAATTGGTAACAATATACAAACCGAGCCTTTTAAGATTATTTTTTATTAAATATTACAATTTTCCTTAAAAAGCATAGCTTTATATTTGTATGTGTATGACTAATCCTATTATCATACAAGGTATTTCAAAATGCGTGAACGAAATTTTATTAGCATATTATACGAATAAATAATATATTATTTTGATATCTTAATGGTTGCATCTTTTGGTTTTTCTTTAAAAAAATGACATTATACATCTTAAATGTTTATTTTTCTTATATATATTTTTCTTTATAAGTTGGTATTAATAGATGTAAGAAAATGAAAAGGAAGTGATTTAATTTTTTTTATAAATAGTAACTTTAAAGTCAAGAAATATTCCCCAATACAATTAATTCTTTCTATCTTAAAGAAAAATAATTTTTCAAGAAAACCTTTTATAGAAACGACTTAAAAACAAGTATAGTTTCCTGTGTAGAAACATCAACCAAAATCTTAGCGGAGAGTATAGATAGAGATTTGATTGAAAGATAAGTGAGTTTCCTAACTTCAATTTAGGCGTTCGAATCCAATAACATGGAGGGGAAATGGAGAAATTAAACTTTCGATAAATATAGAAAATAAATACTTTTTAACAATCTCTTATATATACAGTATTTGATAAAAAACACTGTTTTTTAGCCGACCATACCAACAGGTATGGTAGGCTATTAAGATCGGCAAAAAAAGTTTCTTTAATTTCACTCAAAATGAGTTATTCAGGTCATAAATGACCTAAATAACTAAAAATATTTTCATGGTGTCTGTCTGTCGGTCTGTCCGTCTGTCCGTCTGTCCGTCTGTCCGTCTGTCCGTCTGTCCGTCTGTCCGTCTGTCCGTCTGTCCGTCTGTCCGTCTGTCCGTCTGTCCGTCTGTCCGTCTGTCCGTCTGTCCGTCTGTCCGTCTGTCCGTCTGTCCGTCTGTCCGTCTCGTCCGTCTGTCCGTCTGTCCGTCTGTCCGTCTGTAACACGATAACTCAAAAACCGCTAAACCGATTTTAACCTAATTTGGCACAAAATACTGCTGCACCTGAGGAATTTGGCCATTAGTTTTTGGGGTGGGGGTGGGGGTTGGTAAGGGGATATGGGGGTTAAAAATTTAAAAAATCGTAACTACAAAATTACAGTAACTAGCGAAACGCGGTGTTCAATTTAAGATTAGGAATAATATTTGCAACAAAGTAATAACATCAAAATCATCAGTCAAAGTCGCAGTTTTTAGATAAAAAAAATTGGAAAAAATTCCTTTACTTTGAATCTAAAAAGAACTGCCTACCAACTTTTCATTAACATATTTTAATATAGGCGGCTATACGTGGCTCCCCGGCGCCACTTTTTGTAAATAATTCTCCAAATCTGGAAAACAATAAATAGTAAAGACACCAAAGGTTTAAAAATAAAAAAAAAAAAATTTAGAAGCTCATAAATAATGTTTGGCTTTTGAAAATGCAAAGTAAATAAAAAAGAAGCCTGCTGTCAAGTGGTGCCATTCATTTTACATTGAATGAATTGGAAAAAGTCTGCATAGTTTCTTGCCGCATTTACAGTGTAGTCTTTACTTACTTACTGCCATTACTCTCTAGACGAGTACTTGACACGCATCAGAAGATCGTTACCCAAGGCGTTTTCTTTTCTTGATTTTTCTGTGACTGGAAAAGCCCGATACGTGATGTTATCTCTCTTCCGCACTCCGGACATTCAAAATTCTCATTACTTTGTTGTCTTTTTACTTTTTGGTTGTCGTTGTTAACTGAGTTTACAACTCTTCTCCATTGCGTTCTACTGTGTGCTACTTCCTCCCACTGATGCTGCATGCTTGTCCCTTTTAAGTTTTTATCGAAAATATTCTTGTATCTTTTGAGTTGTCTACCCGGTTTCCTCTTAGAGTTTACGAGCTCACCGTAAAGAATAATTTTGGTAGGCGGTTTTCTTGCATCCGGCATAGGTGGCCAGCCCGCAATATAGTATATTATGTCTTTCCTATTTCCAGACACATTTTTAATGTTAATATCTCAGGCGATTAAAATGCATAACGTTCTATTTATTTTTTTGACGAATATCAATAGTATTCAAGGGATTTCAAAACAGCATCATCTGGTGATTACTAACAATGTATGGTACAATATATAGGTTCCCAAGTAGAGCAAAAAAGGTGTCTTTTCGATAACTAGTTGATTAAAACCGATTCATTCAAAATAGGAATACCCTTATTTGAGTGTAAAAATGTTGAACCTTTCACTACCTCTTTATTTTTGACAATAGATAAAAATGTTTTAAAAGAATCATAGTTATTTTTTATACAAGACGATAAAATGGTATTTTATCGTCGACCGAAAAGATTAATGAATTAATTTCGGGAGTAGATAATGCAATTTTATCGTCGTGTATAAAACAATCTTTTTTTCCATAGCGATTTACGTTTTAAAAAAATATTCAGAAATTATTATTTCAAGGAATTTATTACCAGTAGAAAAAATATTTTGCTGGGTTGGCGTTCGTTTCTATGTAATTTGACAAATAAATAAAGCTCTCTCTTTAGTTGTCAGTTTTGAGTCAATATTTTTAAATTCTTTTTCGTGTCGATTGCTGATTGAATTGAACCAGCAGATATTCAGGCTGAGGCAAAAAACGCCATGTCCAAACTACTTCCATTTAAATCCCGAATAACTTATGAAAAGAAATACAAAAAATTTCAAAAATGGAAGCAATTAAAAAACGTGCGAGAAGAAAGTTTTTAACCTATCCTCGCTGTTAAAGTATCATTTAATCTACCATTGCGGTTAAAGTGCTATTTTATCTACTATTTTTGATAGATATAAGGCAATTTTAATAGTTGCTATGGAAAAAAGTACCTTATTTAATGCCTCATGATACAAAGAATACAAGGTATGATATTGCGCAGGTGGTCACTACGTCACAGGTGATAAACGGCACCATTGGTCGGCAAGCTCCGCGCGCCAATTTCAAATTGTCAAACAGATGACATAATAAATGTGAAAATAATTTTTCAAATGTCAAGTTCGATGATTTGACATAACTTTTGGGGTTATGTCCTAATTCTTCCCTATTTTAGGTCTTTTTTAATTAGTGGCAATTGGACAATATGGATATTTTTTGTTTGGCATATGACGTCACAGGTGTTATGCGCAAACTTAACGAAATTGGAGCCGCTATCGATCATAGGTACCTTGTTTTGTTTCTACCATGTTAATGCCTAGTTCCTAACTTCTGAACTTGAAGATAATTTAGAGTTGTTTCTCTTGGCCCATTTAGCTCTAAATATTTATTTCTATAACCTCGATTATTAAAGAATCCGAAGATACAGTCGACATCTTCTATTATTGGACAACTCCTTAGATATAGATTCATAGAGTTTAAATGCTGCAGAACATTTGGACTATCCTCTTTTTTCCGATCAGATCAAACGGCGTCCGATGCACTAGGTATTACAAATTTTAATTATTAAAAACATATTTTTTAATATATTTTCCATGTGCGATTATAAAGAAAATAATTTATACTCTTCTTCTAAGATATTCAACACAACACTGGAAATAGTAAAAGAACATATATATTCGAGGCAACTTATACACAGCTCGGGATCTCTATTACCAGAAATTAACAGAATAATTAAGTTAGCATGGAGTACTTATGGAAGAAACTCAATCACATTCAAATTTAAAATGCCTCTTTATTTAACGAATAGAACATTTGACCAATGTGTACTACCAGTAATGTCCTATGCACCCTAACACTACGAATATTATAAGGAAACTGCAGGTTGCACAACGCTAAATGCAACGAAATATGCTGGGAATAGCCAAGATATGCCCTAAAAGAATAGAATGGATACAAGATGCCCAGGTAATAGATGTCATCCACAGAATCAAATCTCTCAAATGGTAATGGATAGGACACCTAGCAAGAAGAACGGACAACAGATGGACCACAAAAATTACAGCATGGTACCCACGAGGAATCACAAGAGCTAGAGGAACACAAAACCTGAGATGGGACCATGATATTAGGAAATTAGCAGGGATAACTTGGGCTTGCATAGCTAACAATAGACAACAATGGGCCCAACTACAAAGAGAGTATCTAAATATGTGAGGGAGGGTACACCATAATTAGAAATGATTGAATAAGCCGAAAATGATAATGATAAAATGCCCTTTTACTCAAATGATATTAGATCTAGCATTAGATCTACCAGGCAATAATTAAATGCCTCTGAGCATAGATACTATGACGAAAACGATGTGATAGTGAGCAATAAAACAAAACATGTACGTCATAAGTACCGGAATTAAAGAATCCGATGCCAACACCCATCGTACCATCCCAAACCTGGAAAATTAGGTTAGTATTCTTCAGGTGGGCGTTCAATATAATATTTTTTTCTTTATGTAAGACATAAACAAGGATGTAAGTAAACCAATATGACTCATTACATTCTGTAGATTTTTCGCAGTGGCAAATAAAACAAAAGAAGAAAACAGTTTTTAATCGCTTTCTTCATTGGATTGTTTGGTAATGAATGGATTTAAATTATGCTCACATATAAGCGGGACATTTCTTACATGGCTTTCATGATATGCATAATATATTCTTCGTGTTATAGAACACAGATATATTGGCATCGTGTGCTGGATTTCGTTACTGATTTTCGAAAAAAGATGAAGTTAACAACTTTGATTTGATATAGAGTGTTAATATGCCTATTTGTCTAGTAGCTCCAACTTAAATATGTATTATTAAGTATAGTATGTTAAGTAGCGTTAAGTATAGTATGTAAAGTAGAAGACAATATTGAAATAGGAAATAAAATATATTTTTAGATTGACGATCTCAGTGTCTTTAATTATGAAAACTTAAAGTAAGTTAAATATACGTTTTATGCCCAAGATAATGGTTTATTTACAGGGTGGTCAAAACTGTATTCCGGAATCTTCGCCAGCGGATACTGCAGATAAAATTAAGTGAAAAAGTTCGTATAAATGTATGTCCTAAATTGCTTAGTTTAGGAGATACAGCAGGCTCTAGAACCTTCATTTTTATCTCAATTTCTTTTTCAAATAATTACAAGTAACGCCAATATTTGGATGAAAATTGGTTTCTGGAAGTTTTTTGACATGATAAATTTGATTTTGATGTGAATAGGACTTTAGACAATAGAATTTTCCGGATTTATTTCAACCTGAATGTCACATTAAAGTCATTAAGCGTTTTAAAATATTGCCTTCTTGTTTCTTAAAGCTACCAGCAACTGCTAAATTTCTTGAAATCATTGCGAAAATAGTACGATGAGGCTGCGTCTTTTCAGGATACAATATTCTATAACTTGCGCATAAACATCATACATATCTCGTGTTTCCTCACTTGTGAACATATTGTTGACTGTTAATACATTTTACACCATTTACTATAATTTGTTGTGTCCAGATTTGACACTTAATAGAGTAAACAAAAATTAACTTGCTGTCGTATAAAATGTCATTTGGATTTCCAAGGCAGACTTGATCTTTTAAGCGAATTTTTAAAACATCTTATTTTTTTAATGAATTTACATAATAATGAATAAAAATTAGATACCACCGTATAGATTTTTTTTGCTCTATTAAATAGTATAAAAATTCAAAATGGCGGCAAAAAAAAACAGAAACTTGACTGCTGTTGTGCGACTAGAAGGCTTAGATTATTGAAAACGGCATTTAATTGGCCGAGGTCAAAAATATAAAACTACCAACTTACGTTCCAATAGATACAATAGTTCTGAAGATATTGTCATTTAAAATAAACGTATTATTTTCATTTTTAGACATAAATCCTAAACAAATCAAGAATGCGAAGCACTTGTCTTAAGTCATTTGAATGACTGTAATTTAGTATATGGACCTTGTTTGGATGTTTCAACCAAATTCAAATTGCAAAAAGTTCAGAACTCTTGCATTCGTTTTATTTACAACCTCAAACGTAGTGATCACGTGAGCCACAAACTTCATGATCTAAAGTGGCTAAATATATCGGATCGACAAA
>NW_022146859.1:0-24609 GCF_002938485.1 Sitophilus oryzae
AAATGTACTCACCATAGCTGTACTTCAAAATAATCGAAATAATTTGGCAGCTGCTGCAAGGTTCTTAAAATTTTCTCTTGTACTTTTTTCCATGTTCGTATTTCTTTTTTCATTGTCCAAGATTTTCTTGACTGTATGGTGAAGGAACATACAATTGGATTCACATTTTCGAGAAATATTCCTTGGGCATTTGATATAGAAAGAAAAAAAAGTATTAGTATTAATATTAATACTATATCATTTTTATAGTCACTATATAGTGACTATAAAAATACAAATATAACTACGAGTATTCCTAAACTAGAATTTTACCCTATAGCAAATATGGTTTATCAAAATAAATCACAATTTTATCTCACATTTATACGTTTTTTTTTCATCAAATAATTTCTTATGTAGACATCAAATATATTTTATTTGTACACTTCAGTTTCGATGCACATGACTTTATCTAAAAAATAAGAAAAAACCTAGTTAAAAATCTAGAAAATTATGAAGCTATAAGAAAATGCTTTCTTACCTGTAGTCATCAACATAATCATAATTTTCAGCTTATTCAACAAACATTATGGTGTCCTCCCTCACATATTTAGATAATCTCTTTGTAGTTGGACCCATTGTTGTCTATTGTTGGCTATGCATAGGTTATGACTGGTAGTACACATTGGTCGAATGTTTTCTTGTTTAGATAAAGTGGCATTCTAGATTTCAATATGACGACTGACTGATTTTCTTCCATAAGTACTTCATGCTAACTTAATCCTTCTGTTGATTTCTCGTAGTAGAGATCCCGAGCTGTATATTACCTGTCCCAAATATAATATATATATTCTACTATTTGCATTGTTATGTTATTTATTAGAATGTCTTTTCTGTCTACTAGTTCGTTGTACATTACTTTAGTTTTTGCGAAATATATTTTGGGACCCACTTTATTGCTGGCTGTATTTAGTTCGTTAATTTGGGCTTGTAGCTCTTCAGAACTATTGGCAATTAGGATTATGTCATCAGCGAATCTTAGATGACTAAGATATTCTCCATTTATTTTTAATCCTTTGTTGATCCAGTCCAGTCGACGGAAGATTTCTTCTAGTGTTGCTGCAAACATCTTTGGGGATATCGCGTCTCCTTGTCTTACCTGTAGTATATTTATATACTATATTTTTTATTCACAGTCAATTGGCATCCTGTATCTGTCTGATAACTTCAGAGCACTCATCACTACCCCCTCAAAAATTCAACATATAGCGCTCTGCAAAAAAAGATATGCAACAACCAATATAGCAATACCTACAGTGCAGCTCTTACAGAGAACGTTAGTCCCTGTAGAGTTTAGAGCTGAAAAAAATGAAACACTGAACAACGTGAACCAATGTGAACCTGTAAGACACTCAGATAACCCGACAAAAATCTTCTAAAGATATCTACTCAAAATGACTTACTGAAATCCTTCGAAGCTCTTACAAAGACTGACAGTACTAGAACATATTTATCTAATGCTGTAAGAAAATATAGGAACAACATAAAACAAGAATCAGATACATAAAAATTATGTAGACGTCAATTTGGCTTCGACATGACTCTCTATCCTGATGTATACAGCTTCAAACGCAGTAGAACTTCAACCCATTTAAACCTATAAAACACAAGAACCCTACAAAAATATTTTGCAAACATCGGCTCAAACTGGCTGCTGTGGTTCCCTGATAAGGCTCATACCAAAACCTGTAAAAAATAGTAACAAAAAAGACCACCATATACATAGAGAACCTATAAAACACAAGAGCCCTAAAAATATTCTGCAGACATCGGCTCAAACTGGCATCTGTGGTTGTCTTTTAAAGCTCATACTAATACCAGTAAAAATAGTAACAAAAAAAGACCACCATATACATAGAAATTATGTAGACCTCAATTTGGCTTCGACATGACTCTGACCTGTTGTATACAGCTTCAAACAAAGTATATCTTCAACCAGCGTGAACCTATAAGACACAAAAACCTTTCAAAAATCATCTGAAGATGTCGACTCAAACTGGAGGCTCATAGAGGCTATCAGTCTTTGTAGAGCACCCAGACCTACTCTTGTAAGAAAATAAACCAGATTTAGATATGACCCTGTTAAGTTTTGGACCTCAAAAATTGAAACTTGAACTAATGATGACTTGGAAGTCAAAAAAAAATTCTACTGCACTACTAAAAAACTTGATTCCTCTTTTCTAGACCCTAGAATTATGCTAATGAACTTGAATTGAAAATATAAAAATAAATTTAGAACGTTGAGAGTATTTCTATTAAAAATTTAGTTACTGAAATGCTAGATTGACATGCGTGTACTCTAAAATAGTAATAATTAAAAAAAAGTGAGTTAAAAAATTAAGAAATTAAAGAAAGTTACCTACACCTACACATTTAATTTAAGAAATTAAAAATAACTGTTAGACATTTTCCTAGATTTCATTTTAGCATAGATAATATGAAGAAAGCTGTAAGAACCTCAAATACATTCTTAAAAGAATAATTACTTCTCTAGAAGAGACTCATAAAAAGGCCGATAAACATAACAACCCAATGGACCTCTTCTGCTTTCGAGAGGAAAGCTGTTCTTTGCTTCTGTGAGGAGACCCCACAGAGGACGTTAGCCCCTGCGGGACTCAACCCAACGTGCTTCTGTGAGGACACTCATACAGGGGACTTTAGCCCCGGTAGAGGTCGACTCAACACTCTGCTTCGCTTCTGTGAGGGGCCCCACAGGTGACTTTAGCTCCTGCAGGACCGCGCTCACGCCATCTCAAGGGAAATACACGAACGACCAAATAAACCCGAAAAATAACCAGGAAAAAGTAAATTTAAAAACTTACGTTTTTGCAGAGCATTCCGCACGATGTGCATCCCTTGCACCAAAAATATACGCTCACTAACCTGAAACAACAGAAAAAATACGTTAGTTGAAAATAATAAAAAAAGAAAAAAATCTTGTAACATACCTGATTTTATCCCGTTCCATGCTCTCCATCCTACTGTCCTTTTCCAGAAAATCTTCGTTCCAGACGTGCACCAACCGTCGTACCTCCTCAGAAACAGCCTTAAGGACAAGAGTACCTTAAAACAACAGTTAGTGAAGAAGGTACTACGATTGAGACCTTGCACATCGGATATCCCAAGGCCACAAAAATTATAGATTTTTTACCGTAGGTAATAAGAAAGATTCAAGGTGTCTTTAACAAGATAAATTTGTATACGGAACCCAAGAGATTAAATAATAATAACTGAGAAAAATACGAGTTAATTTTATTTTCAACGGGAATTTACTTTACTCGAAAATACAATTAATAATGTGCCCCCGAAGTGCATTATCTTAAAGTTATCAAATTTAAGTTTCATTATATTAAACATGAACAAAATTAAAAATATTTTGAATGGTTTTAGTTTAAACGTTCAAATTTATTAAGGAACATGATACCTCATAAGTCTTTTTTAAATGTAAATAAAAAAAATAGTAAAATGATGATAGAAAAAATAATATTTAATCCTATGACAATGCCCTACAGAAAACTACTCCAGATACTGGAATAAAGTGATTATTGTTTGAAATTTAGTTTAAAATTACAGAAAATAAATGTTATATCCTTTACAATTTTTAGAAAGAATCTAATCCCAAATAACACTAAACAGAAAACACTAAAATAAGAAAGGCTGTGAACCTCAATTACCTTAGCACTCTCCATTCAACGCTACCGAGACTAGATAAAAATATAAAAAGAATAATTTTTGATATAATAATACTTGAAAAAAAAAGAGATTGGTTCTTTGTAGATCTGATTTCCTGGCATGTATTCCATTAAAGTTTGAGCAAAAAAAATGTTTTTCGGTAATAAATGAGAAATAACAGAATAAAAGTCAAATTAGGTTTAAATTATTTTGAGAAATAGACACCTCGAAAAAAAATAAAGATTTTATTTCTTGTGATTTTTACAAACGACAAGAAATACAAAAGATTATATGATTCGAATCAACGCAAATAAAAAGTGTGACCTTAAAATGCTGTGAAAAGCCTTAGAACAGATACAGAACCACGAACCGACGCGACCGTTATGCTTTAGAAATAGTTCTTCTATATTTCCTCTTCATCTGCATACTGAAACATCGATAAAAAGAAGATCAGTAAAGATGCCCAAGTCCAGAAAAGTTCAAATAAATTCAACTCACCTCCATTCCATATTCTTTTACTGCCGATTCCTGCCACACGGCGTAAAAAGCAGTGTCGTCACACTGCGGGGGCAGAAGGACGCCCCTGGTCCCTCAGGGACTACGGACGGTCCCTGGGGAATCCCATTTAACGCGTCATCAGGATCGGCAGAACCTGGAAATAGTTTTTAGTAGCAGGACATCTAACACAGACTGACTAAATTCACACGCGCTGCGTACACGATCATAGTTCTGGAAAGATAGAAATATTTTTGAATTAGATTTATGGAAAAGAACTGGACAGATGTGGGTTCAGACTTACCTCACTAACACTGACACTGGGCTGAATATGCTGGACTACGGCCCATACCATATTCCGATTAAACGTCAAGAAGGATGTCCCTCCCCCTCAGTGCTGGCTGTCCATCACAGGGTAAATTTATTATTTTGAAATGAGCTCTATCGTTTTGACATGAGATTATTAGGAAAAAATAGTTTAGATAAGATAGAGACACTGTTGTGCAAAATAGTTTAGATACAGCGATAGAGCAGAGAAAAATTTAAAAAAGAAATGGTCCCTTATTCCAATCTCTTACAACAGTGAAAAGAAAACCCTAAAATAACGACAGACTGACGTCACTATTTTAGCATTATCAATTCATTCATCTCAAAGACCAGTAAACTAAATAAAAATTATTATAAGTTTGATTCGAAATTATATAAAAATATAGAGAATAAAACAGTTTAAATCAGAGTGAATTTACTTAATTTATACGTGAACGGGAATACTAAAACAAGAAGGCTGTTACTCTTCGAATCGTAATAGTATAATCCATTCACAAGAGACCATGTAAAAAAGATTATTTTAAACAAAAATTATGTTTTTTAGTATAGTTTTTAAGAGAGAGAATCTATTATAATCCCATTAACGCCAGAAAGAAGACCTAAAACAAGGAAGGCTGTGAACCTCCATTGTCGTAGCACCCTCGATCCAACATCACTGAGAATAGAATAGGGTGATTATTGTTTTAAAATTTTAGAAAAATATGGTAAAACAGGAAATGCTAAAATAAGAAAGGCTGTGAACTCAATTTTTATGAAAGAGAATCCAATCCCAAATAACCCTAAAAAGAAAACACTAGAACAATAAAAGACTTGGAATCTCCACTGCCTTAGCACTCTCGATTCAACATTACAGAGACTAGAATATGGTGATTTAATTTGGTTTAAAAATAGAGACAGTAAAAATTAATTATTTAGAATTTTTAGAGCGAACCTAATCCCAAACAACGCTAAAAAGAAAACACTAGAACAATGAAAGGCTTGGGATCTCCATTGCCTTAGCACCCTCGATTCAACGTTAGAGACCAGACTAGCACTAAACAGTAAAATAAGAAAAGATGTGTACCTCCATTACCTTAGCACTCTCCATTCAGCACTACCGAGACTTGATAAAAATAAAAAACACGAATTTTTGTTACAATAATACTTAGCAAAATGAGTGGTTTATTGAAGATCCGATTTCCTGGCACATATGCCGTTAAAGTTTTAGAAAAAATAGGTTTTAACGGTCATAACTCCAAGAAATAGAACCTGCATAAACCGTTTAAATGGACAGACCAAAACACCGGAGAGACCCAAAGGCACGGCGGGTGATGTTCCAGTCAATTCGAACCTTTACGGAATCTTGGCCAAGCCTCGACCCTCCGATACCAGCTTGATCCTCCATTCCTGAGACATTTGTTCCTTGGAACCCTGGCCAGACCAAAAATCACCGGGCTACAGGGCGACCCAGCTCAAAAAGAATCAGATTAAGAATTTGACGGTGTCGTCGAGAAAAAACCATTCGACGACGGTTTGTATTTTTCGAGTAACGAGGCAACCCGGAAAACAAGTTTATATGCCTGCGTTTTTCAGTTTCAAGAGGAGAAGGAAAAATATAAAGACTTTCACTAGTAAAAGCTTTATATTGGTGGTTAATTAGCAAGGCGACATCGGAGGCTGAGAATAACCACATAGTTTTATGACGTTCCGATCGGACAATTTAACGTAACGTCTTCTGCCACATTCCCTCCACTCAAGGACCAGCGTTTACCTGCCCTTTCCGGTCCAAGAGTGTCAGATGAGCCCAACCCACTGCACCCCTTTACAAGCCTCCTAGTCCTCTAATTGAGCTGAGCCCCACTCCCCAGACACCCTTTACGTTTAGGACAACAACCCGGCCCCATGGGATAGCCTGCATAGCATGTTAAAGCTTACGCCCGGTAATGGAGCGGTCGAATAACATACCCACTGGCAAACTACAACGCAACGAGCACCTGGGAACCCCGGCCTGTTACCGGGGCTGTAATAATATGAGAACGAATCCAGGGCGAAACAGTCCCAGGCCTCCGAGACTGGCCCCTCGCGACAGTCCCCACAGCCCACAGATTGCATCGCAACCACCCCGCAACGCTGCTTTTTGGTGTCTATCGATTTTAGAAAAATACGAGCACTAAAAAGTACTCGTGTTTATTATATTAAAATACTAGCACTAAAAAGTACTGGCATTTATTACATACTTCATTCTGTTAAAGTGACATTAACTTAATTTAATAATTATACTTTCAAGTGTAGAGATGAAAATCTCTGTTTTCATGGATAAAAGTCTATAAACATTTCTTATAGATTTTTATTTGCGTTAGAGAAAAAGAGTGACACTTGTGATATTGAACCCAGACTAAGTAAAACGACGGATTAATCTAACACGAACTCAGCGGTCATGTCTTTAGAGCCTGATAGTAGAGACATTAAACCGCACGCTTACTAGCTGGGAGCGTTGATGGATTTTCACGTGATAGCATTCCATGAGCCGTCTGCATGGGTAAAGTAAGTGTAGTTTGGTAATAACAATTGTGTGTCCCCATTCGATTGCGATCTGAAAAGAGAAAAAAAAAATACAAAAAGACCCCAAACAACCCTCTGGCTTTTAATAATATACATATAATCTTGAATAATAATCAACGAATAGAGTTATTGAAAGGTAAAATAAGAAATATGTATATGTAAAACTAAAAATGTGAAATAAATATACCGGGTGTCTCAGTATTCGCGCTTCAACAAAACACCTCAGTTATACAGGGCATTAAAGAGTGTAGGTCTTTTTAACTTTTAACTACTCTATGTGGTAGGGAAAAAATGTTTATAGACAAAAAAGTTTGCAAATTAACAGATATATGCATTAGAAAAATATTTATTTACCAATTGGTAGTAGAATAAAAAATATATAGTAAAATATTACAAGTTAAGTAGCTGCGTGAACCCCTTGTATACCGTACATCCAAATAATTATTATCAAATTAAAAATAATTTAAAAAAAAAATCATTAAGAAATAGTATAATAAAAATAAAATTACAATAAAGTAACCTGGAAATTAACATGATTTTAGGAAAATCTAATGAAATTATATCCTTTAAAACAGCTAATAAAAAAATCAGCTGATTATCAATATAAATTTCACTAGCTGTTGTTCATTAAATATTTCACTAATTAAAGCAACTACAGGCAGATATAATTCTGTGTTTTACAGCTTTCTAAACTTTATTTAGATCATTTTATAAAAGATTTTATACATATGTATTCTTCTATTATATAATATCTTTAGGAAAAACCATATCAAATGCACTACTATTAGAAATATTCTTCAGAAATTCAAAAAATAAAATACTTTTTACACATCAAGCTATTTACGTCTAAAAATAATTTGATAATAAAAACATCTTGTTTAGAAAACTGTCAACCCACAACAATTATATATTTTTATAGCATAAAAAAGGCAAAACTTTTATTTACTGCCTGATAAAATTTCGACGAATCGGAAAAGAAATGACGTTATATTCAGCCAATAGAATTGCTTTTAAGCTGGCCGCTTTAAGAGGGCCCGATTCGTCGAAAAATATCAGGAAATTCATAGGCAAATGGTCGTACTTACCATCTCTCGAGTCCAGCTGGGCCCTACCCGCGATTGTACCGAGCAAAATGTGTAAAGGCGCACATTCACTCCCGGAGTGCAGCACGTCTGGATACAGCACCCGAGCTCAGGTACGACCTGAGCTATATGACGTGTCCAGACCCATACCGATCCTTGGTCCATTCGATCCATTCCATCCAAAGGCAGCCTCGTTTCTTTGCGACTTGAAGATCTTGTATGCTGTGTTGATATTCGTCATCTCCTTCTTCATTGGCAGTGTGGTCCATATCCGTAACCCTGGTCCATAACCATAACAATGGTCCTACAACCTACAATATTAAGTAATAATTACTACCGTATATTAAGTTTCTAAATGTTATTTAGGATAAATACAGGCAGATATAATTATTCTGGTTTACAGCTTTCTATCTATTTATATTATTTTATAAAAAAGTTATTATATAAGTAGGTATTCTATTATATAATATCGTTAAGAAAAACCATATCAACTCACTATACTATTAGAAATATTCTTCAGAAAATTGATTTAATATAATTTATTCACTTATATAAGGTTTTTATTTTTAAAATACTATATACATCAAACTATTTAGGTCTAAAAGAATTTATTTTAATACAGTACAATCGTAAAAAAGAAAATATATCTATTTATAGAGATTTATAGCAACAGAAAGTATATAAAAAAAGAAACAGAAAGATTAACAAAATAAAGGTGGCTTTGACTTTTTTTGTTGATTTTGCGCTTCTACCGGCCGCCTTTAGATGGTCGGATTTTTCGAAAAATATCGAGAAATTCGTAGGACAATGGCCGAACTTACCCTTTCTAGGAATCCAACTATACACTGCACATATTTTTCGAGCACAATATGTAAAGAAACGGCACTTTTAACTCCCAATTAACAAAAATTCTGGAGACGCAATCGACATAGATGATATGTCGTCAACGGTCCATCCAGAAATGACGTAGATCGCCCGAAACGACCAATAATATTAAGTTTTGGCGATCGGTTCATGATTTTTGACCCTAGAGGGAGCGCCAACGCGCGTTTTTCTTTTGTTTTACCGATGGAAAATTATGTATTTTTTTACCTAAATTTCAAGTTCAAATGGAAATTTAGCAATATAACACTACCTTGGAGACTAAACTATTATCAGGGAAATGTAGCTACATGTTTTCCGAATAAAATGACACCAAACAATAAACAAATAAAGTAAAATTCACAAAGATATCGCATTTTTATTACATCAATGTCCGTAATTGTTAATATCATAAAAATAGATTTTTGCCTTAAAAAGGTTTTGAACCTTTAAAATAGTTAAGGAATTATAGATTAACACTAAATATAGTTAACTAGGCAGTTTCAAACCTATCAAACACATATAAATTAGAAAAAAAACAAAAATATGATGGCGGTTCGGTAGCCTTGAATATTCAATTAATATAACAAGGATATAACTTTGTTGTTCGATATTTAACTAACTAATGTAATATTTAGTTAAATAGAGCCTTATTACATCTATAAATCATAAAACAAGATAGTATTACCCCAACATATAACTTCTACAGGACATTTTGTTAGTCAATGTATTGGCCAAGATTTCTTGCTTTTATTTAATTATGCACTGAATTCAAAAAGAAATCTCATTTGACATGATTCTGTGCTATTCTAATTATGTTTTTGTAGATTTTTAATAATTTCCAAACCCTAAAACAACACAAGACTAAAGAAGAATTTTGAGTGTTTGATATATTTTAGTTCATCGTAACATCTTTATTTATAACTTGTGCACACTTATTAAACATAAATCTCTTAATATTATATATTCTTTACACGATTAACAGTAAATATTTAGTAAATACAGTATCTTAGAATCTCTAAATAAGAGAAATTAAAAAATTCTAACACCTATACGGAGTTAAACCAAAAGCAACAGGTTAGATATTTCAATTAAATTCAAAGTAATCTTGTTAAATAACATTCTAGTAAGGCTCTAGAGTATATTATTATATACCAGGTACTCAGTAACTTATGTTTTCCTTTCAAACTGCATGTTTCAGCATTTTTGATAAACTTCCATTATCTAGATTTTTTTGCTTTTACCATAAACATTCTGTACTCAAATAAATAAAACAAGATCTCTCACATGATTTTTTATCATATTAATTATAACACTGTACATTTTAAACAAATTTCAAGCCCAAAACTAACTCGCCCTGTATAATTCAAGTATAATATGGCCTATTTTAGTATGTATATTCATGAAGGAAGGCCCATTCCTGCTGGAAAGCTTCAATAATTTAGTATTTCTCTTGGAATGGCAATTTTAAATCTAAAACTTAAGTGTAAAAATATGTTTGTATCACCCATGTATGTCTATAAAAATATTACTTAAAATGTGTCTTTCTAATTTCTAAACAGTGGATCACTACCCTGACTTTTTATGTAAAATAAAGAATATTGCAAGCTGTTTTTATATCCATTTCTTTCTAAAATATACCACTCTGTCTTACTGGTAACTGGAAAAAATAAAGAAAATTGTAAGACTACACTATTTCTTCTGATAAATACAAATTATTCAACAATGCTATCTAAATTTACTTAATTTTGTTATTTAGTAGTACTTTGTGTATTCTTTTTGTTCTTTTCTTTCTCGAACCATATCTTCAAACAGAGCTGTTCAAGTAAAGCTTATCGTCTTCCAGTTTTCTTCACTGAAAATCTGGACAATGTCTTCAAGTTGGAGATCAACGTGCCATGCTAATAAGTCGCCTGTTTAAATACAAATATCGTAGCGTAGGTCTCTAAACAGAGGGCTATTGCTCTTGCCTAAAAATGTACTCAGTAAAATGTATGTTTATTAAATATAGCGACTTTAGTAGAATTAACAAGTAAAATACCTACCTTGCAGCTCAAGTCTTAATATAAGAGGGTTTTCATTGCTCATTTTACAGCTCCTAAAATATTCTATAAAACTTTTATTAAAAATTATTTAAAATCATATCTATTTTAAGTATTTTTCAATCAACTGCCAATTTCCAATTCAAAATTCAAATATAAACCACAGATAAGTATATCAACAAAAAATTGACAACAAAAGATAGGATATTTGAACTACTACGACCACAGAACACGGATCTATCGATACACCCGTGCCACAGAAGCATAAAGAATGTCCACCATCACTTCCGTTCATTAAACGTCAAACTTGACAAACTTCATTTCTGCCTTCTGCTCTGCCTTCCATTTTGTTATTTGTGTCAGTTTCTAGCATTTCGTACGTACAATTTCCTAGTTTGATGATTGAATATGGCATTAAATGACGAAAAAAGTGCGTCAAATTCAACCAAAAACAATGTAAAACCGTATGGCAAAGTGATTCTCACGCTGAAAAATCAGCTTTTGCCCGAGGAACGGCTCCTAACACACCATCACAAAAAGATGGCTTGAGTCTGGATGCTGAAACAGATTTTGCGCATTTACGGTTGTGAACTGATACAATCCGCCGGGATTTTATTAAAACTACCTCAGGTAAGCACTCAGCTTTAGAAATACTATGTTTTTATTGTATTTATTTCGTTGGGAACTTGTTATTTAACGTACTTTTTGGCCGCCTTCCTTTGTAGGTAGCTATGGCGACTGGACAAGTACTACTTCAAAGATTTTACTATTCCAAAAGTTTAGTACGCCACCCAGTCGAACACACGGCTATGGGCTGTGTTTGTCTCGCCTCAAAGATAGAAGAAGCCCCCCGAAGGGTCAGAGATGTTATTAATGTGTTCACGCATATTCGACAAGTGAACAATGGAAAGTAAGTACCACTTTATTATACGTAAATACGCATTTTTTCTTTAGTACCATCATATTCTGTTTCTGAACACCTACTAGGGTCAAAATTTATCATTTTATCTTTCAGAAATCTGTAGTTTTTGTTTTAATTTATTGATAACTTTAGGTAACCTAATTTGTCTAAAAGTTATCCATAAACGAAACATTATTATCACTAATTCCCATTTTTTTCTGAAGCATAACAATTTTTGTTTATATTTTTATATATGTATAGTGCCAATTTTTTTTGAGATTGTGGATATAATACTCTATCTTTATTTATTACATATGGGATTCTTATTTAATCCCTTTATTATATAACATTGCCCATGTGGTTTTGATCAGGCTGATTTTAGCTGATATGTTAGGGGCTATGTTATTCGTATATAAGTATATAAAGGTAAATATATAAAATTTGTTTAATTTCAAATCAGGGTTATCGAGGAAATAATCAATATTGTCTTGAATAAATGTAATCGAGTGAGTCAAAGGAATGTAGTATTTTAGTTTCAACTTTTGTATGATTTGTAGTTTTTTTTTATGATTTTTCAGATACTTTGAGGATAAAACAAGTTGAAATTAAAATGTTATACCAGTGATCTACTTATTTATATTTATCCATGATCAAAATAATGCTAGGAACATGTTAATGGTTTTTAAACAAACAATTGATAAAAAGGGGGATTTTAGATGTTCTGTTTGTTGCTATTAGTCATTAAAAGGCTAAATTAACTGTTTTATTTGCTATTTTGTCAGAAATATAGTTTTCTTATATTATTAAAACTTGAAATAATGTATTCTGTAATTGTTGAAGTATCAATTGACATTGTTTATTAAAACTGGTTAGGAAAAATTATTTAAAAATCTCTGTAGGACAAATTATTCTTTCAGTAAGAAGTAACACATAAACTTGGTTTTATTCTGTACGATTCAGATATTAGAAAATACTCAAAGTATATTGTTATTACAGACTGTGTCCCAAAAATCTGCTCACATTGTACTGGGTGTGTCTTGAAAAAACACATCACCCCTAAGAAGCTGTGGGAATCTGCATTAAATCGCTTAAAACGTCTCTGAAACCAAGCGAGACTAAAAATCGATTATTGGTGAGCATTGGTTTTGATATGGTTTGACCGTTTTTGGATTTGTTCTCAAATTGTAAGCGACAAATCTCTGTTAATTAGTATTAGTTTTAATAGAAGGCAAGTATAAATGAAACTCTTAATAACGTATGTCATGTATTACATTTGTTTAGTTTCAGATTTTGTATTTATTTTGGTTTTATAATAATTTATAATAGAATGGGAAAATTAAGGTAGGTTTTAGAAAGAAAAAGGTGGTATATTCTAATACAAAAAGGAACCAGTGTGGTATATTTTTCTTTAAGGCTTTGTATATTGTGTTAAATGAATATTAGGTTATGTTACTCTGTTAAAAAACTTCAAAAAACATCATGAGAAGGAAAAAATAAGTATGGAACACAAGAAGAATTGAAGGGGAATATCAAAAACAGAAGAATTGAAGATAAAATTAACTAAAGACTGGATAGAAACTTGATAAGTCAAAGACGACTTGAAAATGAATTGACATAAAATAGAAGAAGTGTCAAAAATATGTCAAATGTTTGAAGGTAGGCATTTTTGAGGTTTGAGGAATTTTGATACATACATGAAGAAGATTTAGAAACACTTAGTGGGATATGAAGTATTTAAGTGTATGCGTCACGCAACAATAAGCTGAATATGGAGTATAAGTCTTATATTTAATTATTAATATTATATATATTATGATTTTCTAATATTTCTTTTGTCAAAATCTATTATTTATCTCAAATGAAAGTTTAGTAGGTATTGAGGTTAACACTAAGTGGCGGATTCATCTGTCCAAAAAAAGTTATGTATGGGTATTTTGCCATTACAAGAAAATCTACAAAATAAAATAGTTATTTTTCGTAAACGCTGCTGCGTTAATCCAATGGAGACAATTAAAATAGAACGCCAACGGTTTTTGTAGATGTCTCTGTTTAAAAAAAAACTAAAGTGTTCGCAAATAGTTGCATTTAATTTATTATACAGGGTGTTTCAAAACAAATGCGAAAAATGTCAGGGTTGTGATTCCTTGTTCAAAATAAAGGGTAGTTTGCTTTATAAACGTTGGGTCAAAAGTCAACCATTAGGGAGATATCACAGTACAAAGATGGCTGAAAAATAATGTTTTTATTTTTTATCTTGAAAACGAAAAGCGATAGACTAATGAAATTTTATGGAAGCATTACTGTTATGAAAACACACTTTCTGGTAATTTTTCTTTTTTAAAATGAGTGGAAGGGGGTTGAAATAAACTACTCCCTATCAGTTTTGTTAACGAAATTTAAAGAAAAATCTTATCAAACACATGCAAATATTAATTTGGATAGTTTAGTTTGTTTAGAAACTTTTTTTATCTCTTGTGTTTTTTATAAAACTCACTGATTTGAAATTAAAAATAAAATGTAAAGCATTAGGTACATGTCAGGACAAAATATATTTTTAGATAAAGAATCTAGTGGGCTGCTGTAATTTTTATAGGAAAAAATCTAGTCGGCCGCTGTCACTTTTTAGGATGTTTCTAATATTATTTTATTGGACATTACTCTACTGCAAGTTTTGACAGCAGCTGCTGCTGTTTGACAGCAGCCCACTAGATTCTTTATTTAAAAATGTTTTTTGTCCTGACATGTAATGCTTTACATTTTATTTTTTAATTTCAAATCAGTGAGCTTTATCAAAAAAACACAAGAGATAAAAAAGTTTCTAAACAAACTAAACTTTCCAAATTAATCTTTGCATGTGTTTGATAAGATTTTTCTTTAAATTTCGTTAACAAGAAGAATGATAGGGGTAGTTTATTTAAGTTATTTTTCCGCCATCTTTGTACCGCGATATCTCCCTAATGGTTGACTTTTGACCCAACGTTTATAAAGCAAACTACCCTTTATTTTGAACAAGGAATCACCCCTGAAGTTTTTCGCATTTGTTTTGAAACACCCTGTATAGCAAACTATTTAAAATAGTTTTTTTCTTTGTTCTTTGTATTTTTTTTTTGCTTCCGACGACGGAAAGAAAAAACTTTCCGAAACGTTAAGCAGTTTTTTGTTCATTAGGCAAATTTGTTTACTGGTAGACCACTGCTGACAATTAGTCTCTGTTGGATTAACGCAGTAATCCATACAAAAAATAACTATATTATTTTGTAGATTTTTTTGCGAGTGGGCAAATACCCATATAAGACTTTTTTGGGGACATAAGTTTGAATTTTACATCTATCCATGATGTTTTTGACAATGACAGCTCTGTGTTTTAGTGTTCTTGTTGAATCTTAAAACTAATTTAAAATAATTAAATTTTTCAGAGACAAAAATCAAGTGTTTTAGGAATATTTTGTTATTGTAATTTAAATGTCTGTCAAAAAGTATCACACAGTTCTTGTCAAGAACATCTGGTGTAGATAAGATAAGGTGTAGAAAAGATTTAACTGAATTGTTAGTTTTATGGGTACCATGACGTCGTTTTTTACAGTTAAATGCAAGTTTAAGAAAATTCAACGCTAAATTAATTTTCTGATTTTATTATTATCATTACTATTATTTCAAGTGGTATATAAGTCGTAGTCTCATAGTGTATTCCGTCTTTTCGTGAAGAGCCTAGTCACTTAATGAAAAGAACTAACCTAATAAGATAACTAGGATCTTCATGAAAAAACGGAATTCACTATGTGACTACGGTATATATAAATTTTGGTGTAATTTCCCATATAAGTGGTATTCATTATCATCATTTTCAACTTATTCAACTGTATCCAATTATGGTGTTGGGCCCATTGTTCTATTGTTGGCTATGCAGGCACCAGTTATCCCTGCTTATTTTCCTGATATCATGGTCCCATCTCAGGTTCGGTCTTCTTCTAGGCCTCTTAATTCCTCTGGGGTGACATGCTGTAATTTTTGTGGTCCATCTTGCCAGGTATCCTACCTATATTGCCACTTGAAGGATTTGATTCTGTGGCTGACATTTATTATCTGGGTCTTGTGTCCTATCCACTCTATTCTTTTATGGTCTACCTTGGTTATTTCCAGCATATTTCGTTCCATTGGGCGTTGTGCGATCTGTAGTTTCCTTATAATGACTTATAGGACATGACTGGTAGTACTTTCCCATATAACTGGGATTATATGGTGGTAAATGATAATATGTGGTCTGTCATTATTAGACATATCATTTGTTCATATAAAGCATTGTCTGTCCAACAAGAAGACATGACAGTCACATTCGTTGTTATCTGTCATTTTAATTCGCATATAAATTGTATTTTCTGTCATTTTTATCAATAATTGATATCGTTTAAAAAAACATCAGCTGCAAAGGAATATATGACAGTCAAAGATTGTCTGTCATTTTTTTGAATGTCCATCTGTCTAAAAATATACAGGGCATCTCAAAAGACCGCCCAACGAAAGAAAAGAATCAATTTCTAGAGATAACGCCAAAAATTGACAAAAGACAATTTACTGTTGAATTAAAGTGACATTTTTTTCTGACAATATTGGAAAAGATATGACAATATAAATTTTATATTCCAGTTGCTATTTTTCCTTGCACAAAAGCCAGTATCTGAGACGGCTCCACAGAGGCCAGCTCGCCATCTTCTATCCAACTCTCCATCTTCGACATTTTCTACATTTCCTGATCTACAGCTTGACGTTATTATATTAAATTTTTAATTTTTTTTTGTGGTTTATTATGAAAATATTGATATTGTAGAATACTGGCTTTCATTTTATACAGATTTAAGTGCAGTTCATATGTTTCTAACGGTCTTTCATGCATATCTTTCTGTCTTTCATTCACATCCTTGGATTAGTGTAGTCCAGTCACATTTTTTATTTAATACTACTTATGTTATGGGGTATACTTTGAAGTAAGGTTAAGCAATAAAAAACAAGCACGTAGCCACTATACAATGTGTCCCAGAAATAAGTGCAAGTATTTTAAATGGTGGTATAGTTCAACCCCAGAAACACGTCTACGAGGTTTTTTTCGTGAAAAAAAATTTTTGAAAAATTTTTTGAAATTTTTTTAAAAACATAATTTCTTGATAATAGATAGTAGATTCAATTTACAAGAAAGAAAATCCAGAAAAGATCCAGTGGTTCTCAAAATTTGAGCAAAAATCATTTTTTTTTGGAGTAAAATAACTCCGTTATTTTGGACTTATTTGAAAAAACGATAGAGAGAACATATGTTTCTTTTATCGAAATCTACCACCCCTTAAAATACTTGCACTTATTTCTGGGACACCCTGTATACAGCTACAGTCTGTCCATCAAAAAGATACGTGGCTGTGCCATTTTTGTCTGTCATTTTAATCCATAGATAATTGTATTTTCTGTTATTTTTTTTGCATGTAGTCTGCTAAAATGTACCTTGGCTCGTTTGATTATAAAGATCAAAGAAATTCTAGATAATATACAGGGGTAACTTGAACTTGATTTTTTATTGTATTATACAAAATTTTTAGCTGAAAAGGTAAGAATATAATGTTCACTTTTTTGTATTAGAATATCTCCAACACATAAATTTAACTAGTTTATATCAAGACAGAATACATTTATATATTTTTATTTAGAAAAAATTATTGCGTTTCTTGCCTTTTATTAAAATACTGATAATTCCAAAAAATGTCAAACCATATTGACGTCGGTAAAAATGGAAGATAAGAAGACTCGAAGAAAAATCCAGAATGTTTTAGAATTATTTTTGACCATTGTAACCATACATTTTCATTGTCTATTAATTTTTTTAGAGTTTTTTCAGAACCTTATAGCTGTTGTGAGAAAATGGATACTAACGGGATAGACAATAATGTAAAAAGGGCTCGAAAAAAATCATAATAATGATGGTAAGATTACCCTAAAAGTAATAACGATGGTAAGGAACAGGTAACAAGAAAAATGGTGGCATAGTTTAAAATCTTTTTTTATTTAAATCAATTCAAAGTTATGCTTCAGAAAAAAAAACTAAGTTGAAACTTGGAGAACTTAAACTTTATCACCATTTTGTTTAATTTTTTTTTAAATTAATTTTCTTAAAAAACTATTCTTATTATTATGTGACTCCAAATTTCAATTCAATTTTTTTCATTCTTCATCCCAAAAAACAGTATTTTGTTTGTAATAATAACATTTTTGATACAGGAAGAATCAAAAGTTTCTTCCTGTGGTATGTACGCGGTTTCAAGAAAGTTTTATTTTTCACAGTCCTATTCATCCAGTTATTTTGGACCAGAACTATATTCACACGAAAAATTTAGTGATCAAAGCCGAGAGAAGAGTTTTGAAAGAACTAGGATTCTGCGTTCATATCAAACATCCTCACAAGGTAATTTACATATAGAGTGCGGTTTTTTTTTCAAAAAAGATGACTATTCAAGCTCTGGATACAAAGAAACCTTGGATTTTCTAGTCTTAATATGTTATTATATCTGTCATATTCAAATCTTCCTTTACTTATTTTCTGTCATTATCCCACTTCTGGTGTTCACGTTGCGGTGAATCCCAAGGATGTTATTGCCTAATTTTTCATACTAAATTTAGTACATTTTTAATATGAAAGAATAGCGTTTCGATTATGTTTTCCAGCAAAGTTTCATCGTACTAAAAAATCATGGTAATCTCAAAACAATTTCCGATGCACGTGATGAACTTTGAGTGATAAACGATGGTGACAGCGCTGCCAGATTGTGATGGATTTATCTTGAGACGAATATTAATTTATAAGCGACAAACAATATATTTATTATATCATTTTTTAAAGTTTTTTACGTTTTATTTTTAGTTTAATAACTAATATTTTAGTAATTAATTATTGATTTATTTCTTTTATAGCTTATTTTACTTATTACATATTTGCAGAACTAGTCCATTATGAAGATTATTCCAAGCTTTATTATGGGTTATTTATTTATTTATTGATGTTCATCTTACAACGCCATAAGTGGTAATAACAAGTAAGAAGGTGCTATTAATGCACAAACTAATAATCACAGAATTTAATAAAAACTAACTTGGTGAAGTGGTGTAATGTGCTTATCAATCAAACTTACTTCTCTGACTGCCGTCAAGGGTAATAAAGGGCCTTTATTGTCACGTTCTCGTTCAAAATAGTTTATCAGGGAAGCTACAAGCTCTTTGCTTCGACTGTTTAAATGCTTCGGCATATTTTCAACACATAATTTCAAGAAATGCAATACAAAAATTCGAAAATTTAGTTCTTAAAAGAACTGTTCGTGCTTAAAACTGCAATTTAAAAAAAACTACGAAAATAAGCAAAAAACGAGAATTACAAATATTTAACACCAACACGATATTATACAAAATAATTACTGACTGTAGGTTAATTGTCAAATAATAAAGGACAACATTGCTGAACGCGGCGCAATGTGACCAATGTGTGCAGCTTTAATCTAAATAAAATATCTGTTATAATCATTAAAATCTATAATTTATAAAGTAAAATGAAGAGCTGCTTGGTATCTTATATTATACAACAAATTTAAACATTTTTGGCAAAATTTCATTTAGTCAGATCTATAGACTTTAATGTCAATGTCGATATGATTGATGACGTGCATCGGAAAATGTTTTGCGATTACAATACATCTGTCATATTCATTTACTTTTGTAAATCTTCCTTTACTTATTTTCTGTCATTATCCCACTTCTGGTGTTCAAATAAGAGATTTCAGTGAACCCAAGGGATGTTATTGCCTACTTTTTGTACTAAATTTAGTACAAAATTATTTTATTTACTAAATTATACTACTAAAATTATTTTTATTCTTCATAGAGGTCATGTAAGAACCAAAATAGTATGTTTTTCATCTTTGAATTAAATTATTGAGCTTGAATGGTCAACTTTCGCGAAATAGACTATAGCAATAGACCTGCATTAACTATTGTTATTTAATTATTTCTTTTTTCAGATCATAGTGTTGTATCTTCAAGTTTTGGGTTACGAAAATAATCAAAAACTGATGCAGTACTCCTGGAACTACATGAATGACGCTTTAAGAACTGACGTTTTTGTTAGGTAAGATATTGTATTTAATTCTCGGATATTATTCTCGATAGTTCATCCGAAGTTAAGGGACTATAAGGTTAATCTACTGGTATAAGCTGCATTTAGACACTGGCGTAGGCCATTGACATTGCCACGGTCGAGTATCGAGGTTCGGATTTCGCGTAAACAAAATAGGCCTCGTTCAGATTAACCTGGGCAGCGGATTGTACCTTGGCTCGTTCAGATTAACCTTGGCAAAAGGAGGCGTTAACTTAAAACACTTTATTTATTTATATTTATATTATTTATTTCCAGGTACCAACCGGAAACAGTGGCGTGCGCCTGTATTTATCTCACAGCCCGTAAACTTAAATTACCTCTACCGAAAAGCCCTCATTGGTACATCATTTTTGGAGCGACGGAAAAAGAAATCAGAGACATCTGTGTGAAAATCCTGAAACTTTACAATAGATCAAAGGTACGAATGAAATTTTGTCATTAATTTTATTTTTTTTTCATTTTTTATGTATTTTACAGCCAAATATCGACGATTTGGAGAGACAAGTGGAAGAATTATGCGAAAAATACAAATCGGAACGGATCAAGGTTAAAGGAATTAGCGGAGAGAATTCGCCAACAAATGAATCGCAAAATGTTCAAAAAACCTCCGCCCACAACGCCTGGGGTGGATTTATTAGGTGAGGCTTATTTATCGATGTTTCTTTCGGTATTTTAAAAATAAGTTCATTTACAAAAAAAACATTACCTATAATATGTGATGCATTGCATATAATATGTGAGTATGTAATGCATTACATATTATATGTAATATATTCAGAATAGAGCTAGAGTAGTTTGGTCATAGTTTCATTATATAGTTCTGAGATTTCTTTAAAAAACGTTACATCTAATGTGTAATGTAGAGTACGAATGAGCTAAGAAAAGGCCGTGAGCGTCATTGCCTGGCCATTGTTTGTCTCTCTCTCGCACTGGCGTATAAATTTTTTATGAAAGTATCATATATGTAATGTTTTTTTAAACAAACTATGAACTACTCTGAATGCATTACATATTATATGTAAAACATTACCTAAATATGTGATGCATTACATATAATGTGATGCATTACATAGTATATGTAATATACTCCATATTATTTGTAATGTATTCAGAATAGAGCTAGAGTAGTTTGGTCATAGTTTCATTATATAGTTCTGAGATTTCTTTAAAAAAACATTACATCTAATGCATAATGTAGAGTACGAATGAACTAAGAAAAGGCCACGAGCGCCATTGCCAGAATCCTGCCATTGCCTAGGTATTGTTTGTCTCTCTCTCTCTCTCTCTCTTGCACTGGCGTATAGATTTTTTAAAATAAAGTAACATATATGTAATGTTTTTTTAAATAAACTATGAACTACTCTGAATGCATTACATATTATGATATGTAAAACATTACCTATAATATGTAATGCATTAAATATAATGTGATGCATGTATTTAATGTACTACATATTATATGTAATGTATTCAGAATAGAGGTAGAGTAGTTTTGTCATAGTTTCATTATATAGTTCTTAGATTTCTTTAAAAAACATAGTTTCTTTATATAGTTCTGAGGTTTCTTTAAAAAACATTACATCTAATGCATAATGTAGAGTACGAATGAGCTAAGAAAAGGCCACGAGCGCCATTGCCTAGGTATTGTTTGTCTCTCTCTCTTGCACTGGCGTATAGATTTTTTAAAACATATATGTAATGTTTTTTTAAAGAAACTATGAACTACTCTGAATGCATTACATATTATGATATGTAAAACATTACATATTATATGTAAAACATTACATATAATATGTAAAACATTACATATAATATGTAAAACATTACATATATGTAAAACATTACATATAATATGTAAATCATTACATATTATATGTAATGTTTTTTTAAATAAAGCAAATTATTTTTTTTTCTAGTCGATCGGGAAGCCATATGCCTCCACCAATGAGCGAGAAAAGGTCACGCTCCAGGTCGGAAACGCGATCGCCTGATAGGAAGCACAAAAAGAACAAAAAGCACAACAGATCCCGCAGCAGATCGCAATCGAGGACCCACAAGAAAAGCCACAAAAGGAAAAGCTACTCCCGATCGCGAAGTAATTCGCCGCACAAATCTAGGAAGGCCAGGTAAGCTTAAGTGTTTTTTTTTTGTATATTTTAACACACCTTGTATAGAAAAGGGTGTGTCAAAATATGTCTAGTGTCACGTTTCAATGAATCTTTGATATGTATAGGGGGAGAAAGAGGTCGAGATCAGGTAATGATCAATTTTTTGTTGTGTGTATTTTGACGCACCCTGTATACAAAAAGTTTGCAACAAATGGATCTTTTTAATTTTTGTTATACCTGAACGACTTATTATGGTGTTTTATGAAGTTTTATTAATTTTTTTTATGTACAGGGAGCGAAAGAAGTCTAGATCGATCAGTAACAATCCACTTTTTGTTGTATGTATTTTCACGACCCCTGTATATGAAGTCTGCTACACTAATTGATTTTTATATTATTTTTATAATGACTCATTAGACTGGCTATTATGAAGTTTCATTCAATTTTTTTCTTATATACAGGGATAGAAAGAAGTGTAGATTGGTTAGTAAAGATCCGATGTTCTTTGACGCACCTTGTATACGAAAAGTTCGCTACACAAATTGATTTTTTTATTTTATTATTATAACTACTTACCAGGCTGTCTATTATGCAGTGTCATTCAATTTTTTCTTGTATACAGGGACAGAAAAAAGTCGAGATCTGTTAGTAACGATCGCGAGACGAAGAACGATCGCTACATTGACAGGTATGACAAGTATGACAAAGACGCCAAATACAAAGATCACGACAGGGACAGCAAGTACAAAGAAGACAGGGATCGGGATAGATACGATAAATATGAAGACAAAAAGGACAGCAAAAAATACGATAGGGACGAGAAACACAGGGATAGAGATGACAAATACAGGGATAGGGAAGAAAAGTACTCTTCGAGGGACGAGAAGTACAAAAAATCGAAGTACCGGGACGAAGAAAGGTCGAAAGACCGAAGAAGAAGGAGTTAAAAAAGATTTTTTTAGGTGTATATTATTTCTTAAAGTAAATTAGAGACCTACGATGTAAAAAAAGTGTACAGTTAAGTTTTCAAATAAATTATATTTTGATCAAAACACAACTTCTCTTTATTTATTCACATAAACAAAAAAACTCTAAAACCGCCTTTTTACAATCATTATATTAACTTACATGTTTCTGCTCTCTGTTCTTACATTTAGTAAAAAAATAAAACTATACAACAATACTATGATTAAGCTATTATTATGAGCGTGTGTGAAAGAAAAAAATTGACAAAAATTTTTGCATTCCGCACGGTTTTTTACAGCGTCTTTTTTTTATAGTTCCAACTAGATCCATTGAGCCACCCTGTAGATACATTGCACGTAAAAAATCAAGTATTAAGGAAGTTACAATTATATTGCTTTATGTCTGGTTCAGAATTATCATAATTGTAAAGGGTGTGCTAAAAAATAGATGTCATGGTGATTGATCAAATATTTTCATCATATAATATGTGAAAAAAGTGAGGTTAGGTGACAATATATCAAGAAAAGTCTGTATATTTTCTGTAAATCCCTGTATATTTATGAGACTCGCTACATAGACGTAGAATTTCTGAACAACTCGATGACATTTTCCGATATTTTGTTTTTACCCTCAACTTGCATAAATGTACAAGAACTTTTGAAAAAGTGACATTTTTTGAAAATTCCTGTATATATTTATGAAACTTACTACACAGACGTAGAATCAAATTTTGAACAACTTTTCTCTTTGATATTTTTCGATATCTTGTGTCTTAACCCCATTTTTTGCATAATATGTCACAAAGACCTCTCTAATTTACTAAAATGACAGTTCTGTCTTGTCAGCTCTGTCATTGTAACAAATTACAGAAGTCCGTAGTACCTGAAAAAAGTCATTTTGAGATACCTCAAAATGACTTTTTTCATTATTATGTCGAAGAAATTTGGATTAAACCTTTTTTTAATATAACCCGATAATAAAAATTTGTTTAAAACTTTTTGGCGCACCCTGTAAAATAATTTTTGTTACAAAAATCAGTTTCAAGATATTTTTGTTTTTTCCCGTAGTTTTATAAGTACTGTCTAATAATTTTTGACCAAAAATAAACCACTAATAAAAAAACCTAATAATAGCTTCCCAGCCTACTTGATCATACATATTTATTCTTCCGTGGTATTAAGATATTAAAACGACCACCAGTGGCGGGGGGTGGTTATGTCAATTTTTCTCCTAACAGTAATCAAAGAAATATACTCTAAAAAATACCATATTTATCTCAGTGTCGTAGATAGAAACCTGTATATGTTTCCGAAATTTTAAATTAAAACAGAACAAAAAAAATGCCGATTTATCCATCCACAAACACATTTTTTGTTCAACTATACCAACTAAA